>NC_089595.1:19715816-19944354 GCF_019320115.1 Miscanthus floridulus
GCAGTGGCAGTTCTAAGTATTTTTAAAAAAAATCAACTCCACCTCACTGCTTGCCGCCGGCGCCACGCGGAGGTCACCGCCGATCAAATTTCGCCGCTTTCACGTGTGGTGACACGCTGCCATCTCCGTGGCAAGCTCACCTGTGTGCTGTCGACACCGCACACCTTCCTTCTTTCTATAAATAGGAACGAGCCGCCGTCATTTCGTAGTTTCCTGTCGACTGCTCGCCACCGGTGACTTTGCCGCAATCGTCAAATTCATCCTCGTTGGACCACCTCAGGCCAATTGCGTTGGCCAGTAGCTCCGCCTCGCCCTGCCACTCATTCCCGACCTGCTTGCCTCGCCTCTAGACGGTCAGCACCGCCGCGCGACTTCGTCTTCTTCGGAGCCGGCCGGAGCTCCGCCATCCTCGGTCTCACCGTGGTCCCGTCGATCCAGTACATCTCCGCCTTCATCGAGTCTACCGACGTGTTCGCGGTGAGCTCCTGAGCGTGATTCTCGCTTCGTTTAGTCTCTACCGTATCGTAGCCGGCGTTGTGCCGTGCGCCGTTGTGCCCGTGCCACCATGGCCGGCGTAGAGCTCCCTCCGGTGTGCTTGCTGCTATGCCGAGGGTCGGGATAGATTCGCGGGATGGAGTAGATCATGAGGGTACGGTCTGCCTCGCCGAAACCTCACCACCGATGCGTTTTGCTGGCCGGAGCTGGCAGCAGCACCGTCGTGCCCTGTCTCTGTGTCGCTGACAGCGGGCCTAGGTTGTCAGTGCGAGGGAGGAAGAAGAATAGTGAAGATTTTTATTTTCTGAATTTATGAATAGTGCTGAAACTTTGGGAATTTGTAGGAAATTCATGAATGCTCCAAAAATTTTGAAATTTTGTATGTAGCCTCTGTACATGCTCTAGTATGGTTTAAAAATTTGAAACTTGAAATTTGAATATATTTTTAATGTTCAAATATTCAGTCCATTAATTAATAAATGCAATTTCTATGATTTTTGTAGGCCACTGTATAATTCCAAAAATTATGAAATTTGTTTTGGTACACTAATTTGTCATGAGAAAGCTTACATAAAATTTTGAGCTTAATTGGACAAAGTTTATTTTATACCTAATTTAGACTTAATTATTTAATTAATTATTCATTTAATTAATGCTTAATCAATTAGGATTTTGTTTGACTTTGGAATTGATTGTTGACCTTGGGTCATTAACTTATAATGGTCCTTAGTACCTTAATTAGTATTTGAACTCATACCTAATTAGTAATTAGTAAATCTTAATGACATTTCTTGTGATAACAAAGGTCATTAACAAGTTAACTCGTCGAAACCCTAAGTATTAGTTTCGGGTTTGATCTTGTTTTGGTTAGGTTTTGTGACTAGTAGGGTTTCAAGATCCATTTGGTCAAGACACATGTGTGGTTCTTGATGGTAGGTTTACAAGTTGGTTTTGTTGGCTTGCAACTGTACCGTGAAATAAAATCATTTGCGGGGTGTTTTTACATTTCATGTACCATGAAAGCATCATGTTTACATTATCATCATGTTGAAGCATATGTTATTATTTCATGTAGAACCTGAGAGTGAAACGATTCTAGTTGAGCAAGTTCTAGAAGAATCCCAGGTTGTCTCGGAGTTTGATAATTGTGGTACTAATCCAGAACCCGAGATCGTCAACGAAGGCAAGCCCCGGTTTATGCATTAAACCATTACCTTGTTTACTTTGAAAAGTTTATCGCCTATGTTACTTATTGCATTAAGTTGATTAATTCAAATGTTACCTACTTGATGCATTGCCTACCTTGTTAATTGTTTACCATCCTTGAAGATGATTTCATTTACAAAGGCGTAGAATGCTTAGTATGCTTTATGATAGGCTTTCAAAGCAAAAGTTTTGATACAATCAAAGATGGCATACTGGCCAAAGAAAGAAAGAAAGAAAGTAGAATGAACTAGAGACTAGTCGGGTGACTTATCTTGAATGTTGGGTAATGTTGCCGACTATGTCGCTTAAAGGCCACTCATTGTGGATCTTCTGAACGAGACACTTTGTAGTACTGGTCACATACTCCGGTAAGCCTACTTCGGCTAATCCGATACTAAGACGAATGCCCATGCACTGGGAGTGGAGAGATGGCGGGAGTAGCGTGTACCCTCGTGGCTAGAATGTGGCCGGATTTGAGGTGTGCTGTGCTCTCGGATGGCGTGGAGACGGCTTAGTGTAGGAGGATCCGGTAGCAAGGTTGATATATGAAAGATTAAGTTCTACATATGTCGTGTGATAAGGAATCCCTAGCTGGGACTTGAATCAATTTGAATTGCCGGTGCTCCGTGGATATGGAGACTCGATTCATTACAGAAGCCATGCAGGACTGGTGAATTACTAAAATACGAGAAAAGAATCGAATGAGAAGGAAAGGAATACAAGAAATGTACATTTAGTTTGAGATAATGAACAAAAAGTACTTAGTGGTAAAACTTGAAAATAGAATGAAGAATAGTAAGCTTTTGGCAAAGAACTTTTGAATCTTGCTACATCCTTACCTTGTCCCAAACCCCTGCATCTCTAAAGTCTTACACCCCGTTACGTCGGGTTAGTCTTGTTGAGTACCTTTGTACTCAGGGTTTGTTAACCCTTGTTGCAGGTGAGTCGCATGCGCAGGCTTGTTTTGGTCCCTGCTGCATGTCGGTGTTTGAAGTCAACAACGATGAGGAGTAATGAATGGCCTTTGGACAAGGCACTAGTTTGTATGATAAATAAAGTTAATGTAATATTATCCCGCTACTATGGTTGTATGACACTTATGGTATTGTAAGTTTGAAAACAACTGGTTTGTAAACTATGTTATCTTAAGACTTCCGCTATCTTTTACTCTGATGTATATATTTGATTAAACTGTTGTAATCTGCAATGACTGTGATTGGGATCCTGTTTGAAAAGAGAATCATGGATGATTCAGGTTTCTCGAGGACACCCGACAGACCTGTTGAGTTGTTGGGAACTCATGTATGCTATCCGAGGTCTGTTAAGACAACGATAGGTGCATGTGGGCCCGATTCCTTAGGAGGTTCTGCCACAGCTGGTATCAGAGCAGTTCCCATCTAAGATCATTGTAGGTTACTTTGGAAAACCTTCAAAATGATTTGGATCAAGGAAAGTAAACATGATATTTTGAAAGTTCAATTTCTTTCTTCTTACCTTTGATCTAGACTCAATCTTGTCTTATTTGAAAGTTTGTGGCGGATAATATGATTAGGTTTGTCCTATGTATAAAAAAAATCTAGTACTTATGATTATATAAATCTTTTGTACTTAGATTCGTAAGATCAATTCATGCATCATGCTTGAGCACCTTGCATAATAATTCCCCTTAATAGTGGTTGGGTAAGTAATGTCAATCCCATTCTTGCTAACCTCCATTATCCTCAAGCTATTCATATAGTCCTACCTTAAATCCTATAGGCTATGGCAAAGACCAAGAAAACCACACGCAAGTCCACCGGACCTCATGGAGTCCCTCATCATCAGTTGGCACCAAGAAACCACGAGCTTGGTGAAGGTAGTGCCAAGAACTTAGGAGATGAAGGATCTTCAAGCAACCCCACCAACATTGAGAGCCTTACCAAGGAGATCAACAGTCTTCGTCGAGCTCATGCCAAAGATCAAGAAGAGCTGGCGGAAATGCAAAGGGGTATCACCATGACCATGGAGCTACGGAATGAAGCCTGGACACGAGAGGATGCGGCCAATGAATGCGTCCATGAGTTGGAGTTCTACGTGGAAGACCTAGAGATGGACAATGCCATTCTTCATGAGAATGTCCACCTGTTGTACGCTCAACTTCATCCTCATGGGGATGGTGAAGTTACCGATGAAGAAATGATTGTAGCTCCAGGAGAAGTCGAGAATGAAGAAGAGGAGGAGGATCCTGAGGAGTTAGTGTACTTCTCAGATGAAGATGAGGTTTCGTCCGATACGGGCACGGATGCCGAAGACTGAAAGCTTGGAGTAGAAGTAGTTCCTTTACTGCTTTCCTAGAAAACCAGGGTTGTCTTGTGGGATACAAGACATGTAATATAAATAAGGACCCTTTGTAGCATAAAACCTTTTAAATGCTTTCAATAAAGAATAATATAAGTAAATGTGTTTCTCTAACAGATGCCTCGTCCTATCACCCACACTGGTGCTAGTGGCTCGCACGACGATGATGAGTGCCCAAATCCTCCACCAATGCCCTCGACTATGGTAGATGCCATAGCCGCACTCGTCAATGCAACGGCAGAGAATGCTAGGCTGTTAAGGGAGTTGGCATAGAACCAGCAGGCACCATACCCTAATCGTGGCCGTCGTAATAATGGAAACGATGAGTCAACCTATGTGGATTTTACTAACACACGTCCGCCTGTATTCTCTAAGGTAGACGAACCTTTAGAAGCTGATGATTGGCTTAGGACAATAGAGCAAAATTCGAGCTGATCCACTGTACTGAGGTTCAAAAACCAAGGTTTGCGGCACAGCAACTCCGAGGAGCTGTTGGTGCCTGGTGGGCAAATTTGGTAGCAGTACAGCCCGCTGGTCACCAAATCAACTGGAGGGAATTCAAGGATGCCTTCAGGGCACACTATATTTCAGACGGTGTGATGACCATGAAGTTAGAAGAGTTCTTGGCTCTTAAGCAAGGGGAGCACCCAGTGATGCATTATGTTGGGCGTTTCAACCACCTGTCGCAGTATGCTATTGAGTATGTGAATACTAACAGGAAGAAAAAGAATCATTTTCTTAGAGGCCTGAATACTAAGCTTCAGACCATGATGGCAAATTGTGGTAACGCAACTTGCCATGAGACAATCAACATTGCTATCGCTTCGGAGGAGAACTACCGCCGACACAAGGAGGCGAAGAAGAAGAAAATATTTGCTTCCAGATCATCAAGTGGCAAGCGTTAGAATCATGGCCGTACGCCATTCCGCCCACAACAAAGCCAAGGCAGGCAGCAAATCTTTATTTGCCCTGCAAATCAAGCACTGCAACAGCAAAATAATACAAATAATGCAAACCGCACTGCTACTCCCCAGAATCACAATTTTCCATGCTATAATTGTGGTAAACCCGGACACTTTTTCCAAGAATGTCCGTATCCTAGGAAGAACAATCCTGATGCACCCAAAGCCCCTGTTAATCAAGCTCAGAATCAGTACAAGGGCAATGCTCAGAACCATCAAAAGGGTCCGGCTAAGAAGAAAACTAGAAGGGTATTCTATACGCAAGTGGAATCTATTCCAGAAGGAGAACCAGTTATGATGGGTATGTTTCCCATTGCTAAGCATCCTACAATTACCTTATTTGATTCTGGTGCATCCCATACATTCATCAATCGTATATTTGTTGTGAAGCATGGGATAGCTATTGGGGAAACAAAAGAACCCTATCATATACAGTCGCCTGGGGGACGAATCTATACAAGGGAGGTAGTTCAGCATGTACCTATTGATTTGGGAGGTTATGAGTTCCCTACCAATATGCTGATATTAAAGGATCAAGATATAGATGTGATCCTTGGTATGAACTGGTTAACTCAACACGGTGCTATCATAGATGTCCTGCGTAGAACCATAAGGGTAAATGCACCTGACAGCAAAACCCAACTTCTCATCCAACTTCCTTTTCCTAAGAGTACAGTGGAGACAGTCTGTGCAACTATTGTTGAAGGAGCCAAGGAAATTTTAGTGGTATGTGAGTTTACGGATGTCTTTCTCGATGACCTGCCTGGTCTGCCACCAGACCGAGACATAGAGTTCAGAATTGATCTGAAACCAGGGACAGCACCAGTGTCCAGAAGAGCATATAGGATGCCACTAAAAGAATTAGCAGAATTAAAAATGCAACTACAAGAGTTGTTAGACAAGGGTTTCATTCAACCCAGTTCATCACCTTGGGGATGCCCTGCTATCTTCGTGAAGAAGAAGGACCAAACTTTGAGGTTATGTGTTGACTATCGGCCATTAAATGAAGTCACCATCAAGAACAATACCCCTTACCCCGAATTGATTTGCTTTTTGATCAACTTGCAGGAGCTAAGGTATTTTCGAAGATAGACCTAAGATCAGGCTACCACCAGATTAAGATCAGACGTGAAGATGTACCGAAGACAGCATTTACTACCCGATATGGTCTATATAAGTATCTAGTCATGTCTTTTGGGCTAACCAATGCCCCGGCTCATTTCATGTACCTGATGAACTCAGTTTTCATGCCTGAGTTAGATAAGTTTGTCATGGTGTTCATAGACAACATTCTTATCTATTCTAAGAGAAAAGAGGAACATGCGGAACATCTCCGTATTGTTCTACAAAGGTTAAGAGATCACCAACTATATGCCAAATTCAGCAAATGTGCATTTTGGTTAGAGGAAGTACAATTTCTAGGTCATGTACTATCTGCTGAAGGAATAGCTGTTGATCCGAGCAAGGTAGAAGAAGTCCTTAATTGGAAAGCACCTACAACTGTTCATCAAGTTCGTAGTTTCCTAGGGTTGGCAGGGTATTACCGTCGGTTTATCCCTGACTTCTCTAGAATTGCGAAGCCAATTACTGGATTGCTAAAAAATCAAACAAAGTTTGTATGGTCAACAGAATGTGAAGGGGCCTTTTAGACATTGAAGGAATTGTTGACAACTGCACCAGTGTTAGCACAACCGGATATCGAGAGGCCATTTGATATCTATTATGATGCATCTGGAGTTGGTATTGGCTGTGTTCTTATGCAAGAAAGCAGAGTCATAGCATACGCTTCCAGACAACTCAAGAAGCATGAGGAACATTATCCCACCCATGATCTTGAATTAGCTGCTGTTGTCCATTCACTAAAGATTTGGCGACATTATTTATTGGGTAATATCTGTCATATTTATACAGATCACAAAAGTTTGAAATACATCTTCACTCAGTCAGAGTTGAATATGAGGCAAAGAAGATGGTTAGAACTTATCAAAGATTTTGATTTAGAAGTGCATTATTATCCGGGCAAGGCTAATGTGGTTGCCGATGCCCTGAGTCGCAAGCGTCATTGTCATTGTCTAATTATAGAACCAATGCAGCGAACATTGTGTCAAGAGATGGAGCATCTGAATTTACAAATCATAGAACAAGGTTTCCTGTCCAATATTGTAGTTGAGTCCACTATCAAAGATTAGATCATTGCTGCTCAATAGAAAAGTAAGGGCATAGCCCATATTAAGGATAAAGTCAGATCTGGAAAACCAACATGTTTCAAGATTGATGAATCAGATGTCGTATGGTTCAAGGATAGGTTGGTAGTACCCGAAAATCCGGAGCTGCGAAAGCAGATTCTTGATGAAGCTCATTCTACAAGATACTCCATTCATCCGGGTAGCAACAAAATGTATCATGATCTGAGAAAGAGATATTGGTGGACCAAAATGAAAATAGAAATAGCTCAATATGTGGCCAAGTGTGATATTTGCCAGAGAGTCAAAGCAGTTCATATGAAGACTGCAGGTCCATTACATTCGTTGCCAGTTCCATCTTGGAAGTGGGAAGATATCTGTATGGACTTTATCGTGGGACTACCTAGGACATCTGCAGGCTACAATTCAATATGGGTTATTGTTGATCGTCTAACCAAGATAGCTCATTTCTTACCAGTCAGAGATAAATATTGAGCGGAACAGTATGCAAAGCTTTATCTTGATAGAATCTTCAGTCTGCATGGGGCACCCAAGACCATTGTCTCTGATAGAGGGTCATTGTTCATATCCAAGTTTTGGAAAAGTCTACACGAGTCTTTGGGAACTAAACTTATCTGTAGTTCTGCTTATCATCCGCAAACAGATGGACAGACTGAAAGGGTAAATCAAATTCTTGAAGATATGTTAAGAGCATGTGTTCTTTCCTTTAGTGCTAAATGGGATGAATGCCTTCCCTTAGCTGAATTCTCATATAACAACAACCATCAAGAGAGCATTAAAATGGCACCATTCGAAGCACCGTATGGCCGTAGGTGCCAAACGTCTTTAAATTGGTCAGAAGCTAGGGAACGTTGGTTCTTTGGACCGGATGTAGTCAAGGAAGCTGAAGAGAAAGTTAAACTCATACAAGCCAATATGAAGGTAGCTCAATCTCGACAGAAAAGCTATGCTAATAAGAGGAGACGACCACTAGAATTCAAAGTAGGAGATTATGTCTACCTCAAGGTATCACCGATGAAAGGAGTTCATCGTTTTGAGATTCAGGGAAAGTTGGCACCCCATTATGTAGGTCCTTTTCAAATCCAACAACGATGTGGACCAGTCGCCTATCGCGTCAAGCTACCAGATCACATGTCAGCGGTGCATGATATCTTCCATGTATCTCAGTTAAAGAAGTGCCTTCAAGTACCTGACCAAGAGATCGACTTTGGTGATGTAGAACTGGAACCTGATTTGACTTATGTCGAGTACCCCATTAGAGTCTTAGATCAGAAAGATCGAGTCACTCGGAGATGTACGATCAAGTTCTACAAAGTACAATGGAATCAACACACTAAAGATGAAGCTACTTGGGAGTCCGAGGATTACTTAGAAGAGAATTTTCCGGACTTCTTCGCTTCTATCTAGTTGCAATACCTTGTCTATATTGTAACTTGTCTCATTTGTCAACAGAATGGAAAACCCCCTCACTAGCTTTTTGAATAAAGTTATGATGTGTTAGCTTGACACATTTCCTTTTCCATTACTTAGTCTTAAGTTTTAAATCTCGGGACGAGATTTCTTTAAGGGGGAAGGGTTGAAACACCTCTGGTGTTTTGACCTAATACTAAAATTTAACATGTCATCATGTGCATTGCAAAGCATTCATATAGTATAAGGTTTTGAATGCATTCACTAAATAAGGTTTATTTCATAAGGTTGTTATTTTATGTGATGTGTTTCAAAAACCCTAAATAAAGATCATGACCATAAGGGTCAAATTTCATGTGATCATGTGAGGCCATGTATCATTTGACTCAAATAACCCTAATGGGCCATGTTACTGGTCAAAAATCAAAATCTAAGTAAAAGGAAGACAAATCAAATTTTAATTCATATTCAAATTATAAAAGTCCTTTTTGCCCCTTTTGACTAATTCAAAATCCATGAGGAATTTGGGGTTGAGGCAAAAAGCAAAGTTGGAGATTATTTTATGTAGATCAACTTTGGTATTCAAAGTTTTTCAAGTTTACATATAAAATTTGGAGTAATTTTGAAATGATTCAAATGCTCAAATGCACCCCAAATTCAAATTTCAAAATGGAGGCATAATTTGAAAATAATTCTAGAAGCAAAGTTGTAGAGTTTGAAAAATTGAACAACTTTCATTTTTGGAGATTTTCAACTTCTTTAGAAAATTTGGGAGTAATTTGAAAAATGGAAGCAGTGGTAGTTCTGTAATTATTTAAAAAAATCAACTCCACCTCACTGCTTGCCGCCGGCGCCACGCGGAGGTCACCGCCGATCAAATTTCGCCGCTTTCACACGTGGTGACACGCTGCCATCTCCGTGGCGAGCTCGCCTGTGTGCTATCGACACCACACACCTTCCTTCTTTCTATAAATAGGAACGAGCCGCCGTCATTTCGCAGTTTCCTGTCGACTGCTCGTCGCCGGTGACATTGCCGCGATCGTCAAATTCATCCTCGTCGGACCACCTCAGGCCAATTGCATTGGCTAGCAGCTTCGCCTCGCCCTGCCACTCATTCCCAACCTACTTGCCTCGCCTCTAGACGGTCAGCACCGCCACGCGACTTCGTCTTCTTCGGAGCCGACCGGAACTCCGCCATCCTCGGTCTCACCGTGGTCCCGTCGATCCAGTACATCTCCGCCTTCACCGAGTCTACCGACGTGTTCGCGGTGAGCTCCTGAGCATGATTCTCGCTTCGTTTTAGTCTCTACCGTATCATAGCCGGCGTTGTGCCGTGCGCTGCTATGCCCGCACCGCCATGGCCGGCGTAGAGCTCCCTCCGGTGTGCCTGCTGCTGTGCCGAGGGTCGGGATAGATTCGCGGGATGGAGTAGATCATGAGGGTACGGTCTGCCTCGCCGAAACCTCACCATCGATGCGTTTTGCTGGCCGGAGCTGGCAGCAGCACCGTCGTGCCCTGTCTCTGTGTCGCTGACAGCGGGCCCAGGTTGTCAGTGCGAGTGAGGAAGAAGAATAGTGAAGATTTTTATTTTCTGAATTTGTGAATCGTGCTGAAACTTTGGGAATTTGTAGGAAATTCATGAATGCTCCAAAAATTTTGAAATTTTGTGTGTAGCCTCTGTACATGCTCTAGTATGGTTTAAAAATTTGAAACTTGAAATTTGAATATATTTTTAATGTTCAAATATTCAGTCCATTAATTAATAAATGTAATTTCCATGATTTTTGTAGGCCACTGTATAATTCCAAAAATTATAAAATTTGTTTTGGTACACTAATTTGTCATGAGGAAGCTTACATAAAATTTTGAGCTTAATTGGACAAAGTTTATTTTATACCTAATTTAGACTTAATTATTTAATTAATTATTCATTTAATTAATGCTTAATCAATTAGGATTTTGTTTGACTTTGGAATTGATTGTTGACCTTGGGTCATTAACTTATAATGATCCTTAGTACCTTAATTAGTATTTGAACTCATACCTAATTAGTAATTAGTAAATCTTAATGACATTTCATGTGATAACAAAGGTCATTAACAAGTTAACTCGTCGAAACCCTAAGTATTAGTTTCGGGTTTGATCTTGTTTTGGTCAGGTTTTGTGACTAGTAGGGTTTGAAGATCCATTTGGTCAAGACACATGTGTGGTTCTTGATGGTAGGTTTGCAAGTTGGTTTTGTTGGCTTGCAACTGTACCGTGAAATAAAATCATTTGCGTGTTTTTACATTTCATGTACCATGAAAGCATCATGTTTACATTATCATCATGTTGAAGCATATGTTATTATTTCATGTAGAACCCGAGAGTGAAACGATTCTTGTTGAGCAAGTTCTGGAAGAATTCCAGGTTATCTCGGAGTTTGATAATTGTGGTACTAATCCGAAACCCGAGATCGTCAACGAAGGCAAGCCCCGGTTTATGCATTAAACCATTACCTTATTTACTTTGAAAAGTTTATCACCTATGTTACTTATTGCATTAAGTTGATTAATTCAAATGTTACCTACTTGATGCATTGCCTACCTTGTTAATTGTTTACCATCCTTGAAGATGATTTCATTTACAAAGGCGTAGAATGCTTAGTATGCTTTATGATAGGCTTTCAAAGCAAAAGTTTTGATACAATCAAAGATGGCATACTGGCCAAAGAAAGAAAGAAAGAAAGTAGAATGAACTAGAGACTAGTCGGGTGACTTATCTTGAATGTTGGGTAATGTTGCCGACTATGTCGCTTAAAGGCCACTCATTGTGGATGTTCTGAACGAGACACTTTGTAGTACTGGTCACATCCTACGGTAAGCCTACTTCGGCTAATCCGATACTAAGATGAATGCCCACGCACTAGGAGTGGAGAGATGGCGGGAGTAGCATGTACCCTCGTGGCTGGAATGTGGCCGGATTTGAGGTGTGCTGTGCTCTCGGGTGGCGTGGAGACGGCTTAGTATAGGAGGATCCGGTAGCAAGGTTGATATATGAAAGATTAAGTTCTACATATGTCGTGTGATAAGGAATCCCCAGCTAGGACTTGAATCAATTCGAATTGCCGGTGCTCCGTGGATATGGAGACTCGATTCATTACAGAAGCAATGCAGGACTGGTGAATTACTAAAATACGAGAAAAGAATCGAATGAGAAGGAAAGGAATACGAGAAATGTACATTTAGTTTGAGATAATGAACAAAAAGTACTTAGTGGTAAAACTTAAAAATAGAATGAAGAATAGTAAGCTTTTGGGAAAGAACTTTTGAATCTTGCTACATCCTTACCTTGTCCCAAACCCCTGCATCTCTAAAGTCTTACACCCCGTTACGTCGGGTTAGTCTTGTTGAGTACCTTTGTACTTAGGGTTTGTTAACCCTTGTTGCGGGTGAGTCGCATGCGCAGGCTTGTTTTGGTCCCTGCTGCATGTCGGTGTTTGAAGTCAACGACGATGAGGAGTAATGAATGGCCTTTGGATAAGGCACTAGTTTGTATGATAAATAAAGTTAATGTAATATTATCCCGCTACTATGGTTGTATGACACTTATGGTATTGTAAGTTTGAAAACAACTGGTTTGTAAACTATGTTATCTTAAGACTTCCGCTATCTTTTACTCTGATGTATATATTTGATTAAACTGTTGTAATCTACAATGACTGTGATTGGGATCCTGTTTGAAAAGAGAATCGTGGATGATTCAGGTTTCCCGAGGACACCCGACAGACCTGTTGAGTTGTTGGGAACTCGTGTACGCTATCCGAGGTCTGTTAAGACAATGATAGGTGCATGTGGGCCCGATTCCTTAGGAGGTTCTGCCACACGAGGGAGAACCCGGAGAAACCGTACTTCTACCTACCTCCAGATCTTCTAAGAAAGAAGGTGGACCAAAAAAAGTGTGAATCTCAAAGGACCCTGCCAAAATCGGACTACGGCCGCTCTCTCACCAAGTCATTTGAGGTGGCGTAGAAAAAGACTAGAGCAGGGAAAGGTGTTGCACAACTCGAACAACAATCGCAACAATCAGTCCCCCCTCTTATCATTTATAATGAATATGGTTCAAACTTAGACTTACTGGACATCGATTTTGAGGACCTGGTTCGGTTTTATGAGGATACTGGTTTGGACCTTGCCCAAGTGCTCGCTGAAGGACCATCTGCTCTGAAAGTGGATCCTTGGAAGAAATTTGAACATGGAAAGAGTCTATACAACCCTGAGGCCTTAGGTGAACTAGGTACTTAAATGTACCTGCTAAACAAGTGGTACATGGCGGCGTGTGAACGGGGAGAGATGACCTTTGTTTCTTTCAGAGTTAGAAACCAACATTACTTCCATGGCGATGATGTTATATATGTCAAGTTTTTAGAATTACACCAACTATGACACCTGGACTCTCTCGACAAAAGTCTCATTAGCTGCTATTGTCTATAAGTGTGATTATTTACTACTATTAAAGTGTATATATATAAAGCTACATGTATATATATAAATTATATATCCTCACACTATATTTTTATATATGCAGATATGAGATGACAGAACTCAGAAAGAGAAAGGATAATGATGTTGGTTTTGTTGATCCAAATGTCGTATTCAAACACCCTAATCCCCTGGCTTAATGGAAAGCTGAACTCGAGAAAAATCTCATGAGGTTCTTAGTGAACCAACAAAACAAGGACATACTCTTCCCCTACAACTTCAAGTGAGTGTTAAATAATTAATGTCGATCATATGGACATTTGTTCAATTATTTGCTTACTAGCTAAGCTATCTCCCATATATATATGTTGACTCTAGTTAATGTCGATCATATTTGTGTATAAAAACATATGCAGTAATCACTGGATATTGATGGTCATCGGTATGACCAATAGTCGGTTGAGCATCTTAGACTCATTAAGAAAAGAGCAAACAGAGTACCAAGACATGATAGATATTATCTAAGGATAATTTAGTCTCTCTAGCAACTATATATACCCTGATCTCTTAACTGCAACAATTATTAAATGCCAAATTAATTTTTTATTTTATTGGGCGCAGTGTTTGGAAAAGTTTCATTGAGGAACACCACATGAAATATTGCAAAGCGCCACTGGATATAATCACACACAAAGTAAGTACTAGCTACATTTATATATATATATATATATATATATATATATATATATATATATATAATTCAATTAATACCATGCATGCTTTCAATTCACTGGATCTTTTTTCTCGTAAAAGTGGGTTCTAAGGCAAGAACAGGGGACCAACTACTGCGGATACTATGTTTGTGAGTTCATCATGGCATACTAAAAAAGAACTTCTGAAGAGATCCTCAAAGTATGTTATATAAATATATTCATATATTCACAATTTCTTTTATTGCTCATATATATAAGTAATCACGTGACCAACACACACATATATATATTAATACCTTTTCTTTAACTTTTATTGAAGGCTCTGGTCGAAGGAAAAAGTCATACGACGTGACCAATTGAAAGTAATTCAAGAGACCATACCAAGATTTCTAAATGACCAGGTCTTAAACCCCGTCGGCGAGTTCTACAATGACATGAACGAAACATCGAAGCCAAACCAGATAGAGTGAATTTGTTATCCCAAGGATATGATAGAATATACAATGCAAGCTTTATTTGTAATATATATATATATATACATATTATATGTACATAAAATAACGTACAATATATGTATATGCATGTAAACCTTTAGTCCCGGGCGAGAAACCGGGACTAAAGGAGAGGCCCTTTAGTCCTAGATTCGTGCTCCCGGTTGGGAAACTAGGACTGAAGGGGTTTCTCAATTAGGAGTACAGCTTGTTTCTGTACTAGTGGGAGGCTACCCCAGGTCCAGCCGATGAAAAAGACAAGCGTGGCACTATGTCAAAAAGGGTTTTTTGGGGCGGTTGTAGACCATTTGTAGGGGCGGTTTGCCTAGCCGCCCCTACGCAAGGGTCTCTACAAATCATGCATTTGTAGGGGCGGTTCCCAGGCCGCCCCTGCAAATCGATTTGTAGGGGAGGCTCGTATTACCAGCCACCCCTACAAATAGATTTGTAGGGGCGGTTCAATCTAGAACCACCCCTACAGTACGTTTTCCCGCAAAAAAAATCAAATTTACAATTTAAAATCACGTTATCGAACGTGCCACGACCAATGTTCCGAACCGCGTTCGCGTTGCCGAACGCCCCACGACCAGCGTTCCGAACCACGTTCACGTTGCCGAACGCCCCGCAACCGCGACTATAAGCACAAGAGTATTCTATAAACTACAATTACAAATCCAATTCACAAGAATATATACAATCCATCATTAAATATATAAATTCCATACATATTGTTATCAACATCCTAGAGCTAGTCTTTTAGTCTCACGAAGGTGTTGGTACTGAGGATTTGTACCTAACTCAGACTCTTGATCATGGTAGGCAGCTCTGACGTGTACAATCTGGTCCAATATGAAGTTGCAAAGGTCACCGATGAGCTCTAAGAGTTGGTCATCCTTGTATGGGTCTCTTTTCATTCCTTTCTCTTCTCTCCACTACAAGAGAACAAGTTTCGGTTTAGTATTTCATACCATTTACGAAGTTTTTATACTACGGGTGAAGAGGTTCAAACTTACCCTTAAGGAGTGTCTCCTGTAGGCACCGGTGTTACTCATTATAGAACATATATAGTATCCACAATGTACACTCCTAGGCTTCTGCTTGTGGCACTGTGTGTTTTGCGTATGAAAATGTTAAGTAATGCTTTTGACAGCCATGTAATAGAGTACTGAAGAAGTTACACTTACCGCACATAGTGTTTTTATAGCCAGCTTTTCCTTCCTTGCTGGATCATGCCTTCCATGATGATTAGTGACATAGAACCTAAATGCCCTGTTCGAATTATTTTAGCAAATACAACTTGTTAGTATCCAAAAGTGAACGTTACAAGTATGTATACAAACATATAAGCTAATGAGGATTGTCGATATGTATACGTCTTGAGAATCGATATGAAGTCTTTGTATGTTGCCGGGTCCTTATCTAATGAATCAAAGACCCATGCCATGCTCCTCCCAACATCGACGGCTATACAAATCCAGTGGTTGCTGCATGGATTTAATCATAGAACTAGATAAGCTCTTTTACATCGAATAAAATATATCGAACAAAGCTTTAAGTATAGAGTTGAGCTTACTCGAAGTTGTATGGTAGCCATATAGTAGAGTGTTGCTGGAGATTTTTGAAAGCCAGGGCAATGTATGCCGTAACCAGTGTTCAAAAAGGCGACGCCTTAGGCGCGCCTAGGCACGACTAGTCACTAGTCGATGGGTTCCCGCCTGGCCTATGGGGGTAGGCGGACATCCAGGCGCAAGGCGGTAGGTCGCCGGTGGGGGAGGTCGCAGTGGGAGGTCGCCGGTGGGGGAGGAGGAGCTACGAGTGGCGGCGGGCGCGGGCGTGGGCGTGCGCGGGTGGCAGCAGGTGGGGGGTCCCGCCTGGCCTAGGGGGTAGGCGGCGCCAGCTCGTCAGCGGCGCCGGTGGGGGAGGAGGAGCTTCTAGCGGAGGTCGCCGGTAGAGGAGGAGGAGCTGCGGGGCGGGGGCACGGGTGTGCGCGGGCGGGGGCGGGCACGCACTAGAGGAGACAGAGAGATGCCGGAGAGGGAGAGGAATCAGAGGCGGCGGCTGATGCGGGATACCGAACAGAGGAAGCGGCGTCGAGCAGAGGATGCGGGAGACCGAACAGAAGGAGAAGGATAAGGTTGGAGACCTGGAGTGGGAGATGGGCTGGACTGTTGCCTCTTGGGCCTTTCTATCTCTCTAAGCCAGCCTTTCTATCAATCTAAGCCCACTATTTCAGCTGTTTATTTTTTCTTTTAGAAGATAATATATGTATATTAGTATATATACAAAACGCCTAGAAAAACGCCTTAAAACGCCTAGGCTCGCTTAGGCTCGCCTAGGCTCTAGGCCATGGGTCATCGCCTAGAAGTCGCCTAGCGCCTTTTTGAACATTGGCCGTAACCTTAAGGGACTCTTCCCTTAGTTTCGCCGTACGGATGTGCTCTTTCTCCCGAAGAGTCTTTGTAGCAGCTAGCGCTTTGGCATCAAGTGTCCACCATTTAGGGTAATTGAAATTTGTTTGGGCTATAGCTTGAGGGTCCACATACCCGACTTTTACACTTGGCATTTGCTTGACAATGTGCACTTGCATTCTACAAATCACGGCATGGGTTAGTTACAACAAAATTCAAAGATTATATTCATATCATATCGAGAGGACAAGGACTTACAGGCACCACGTGCGAATTAGATTCATCTCCATTTCTCCTAGGTGAAAGCATGTTTGCATGTCATTGAAGTCAAAGACAATTTTCCTGGCTAGGCTTCCAAATGTGCCGATGGGAAAGCATGCTTGTATGATATTTATGCTCGTTGGGAGAACACGCAAGTTTGAATCATGGAACCTTCTCATTCCAAGTGGTAGGCGCTGGATGCCCCAGTTTGGTAGGAAAGGCTTGCCTCTTTCATATGTTTTTGGGCAATCCTTTGACCATTTGATGGCATCAACATTTGAAAACTGCTTTGCAATTTGGTGGAGTTTGCTAGTGACGGCCTCCTCAGAACCCCGTGATGGGACTTTTTTAACTTGGTTCTCAGGCTTGAACTGGTCATGGGAATACCACTTGGACACCGACAAGACGTCTTTGATTGGAACATAAACTGGCCTTATGGTGATTGGATGCTTCTTTTGAAGTTCCCATTCAGGTATGTCCTCATCTTCTTGTGCTGCAGCATCTTCAGGAGGCACTCGTTGTTCATGTATCGGCTATGCTTGTTGAGAAGACTGTGGTATCTCATGATACACTTGCTCGGTAAGAGCTGGAGAAGGTTGTGGCATCTCATCAGGCACATGCTAGCTAGGAGGCGGGGAAGAATGTGGCATCTCAGGAATGTGGGGGTCACTAGATGGTGAAAATATCTCTCCGACCTCAACAACTCGCTCCAAATTTGGGAGAGGGGGAGGCAGCGAAGAAGTAGTCAATATAATGTCCCATTTGTGCCAGGGGATGAACTACCCCATAACGTCTTTGAGTAACACTAGCCCCTCAGGAGTTGCGTAGTCTATCCTCCACAGCATGAACTTGGGCTTCACTGTATGCACTTTGACCCTAGTGTAGTCCGGAGGTATCTTATTATTATGGTGTAAGCCACCGGGAGGATGTGCCACACCCGTTACCACCTCCATCACAGTGTTCTGCCGGCCGCTGAGAAACACCAAGGTGCAACTAGTTGGTTCCCATATGCGATCGACTGGGGTTGTGGCTGCAGTGGAACCTTGGCTGCTAGGAACTTTCGGAGGGCTGCCAACTAATGTCAGTTCTCCCAGCGGCGTCTCTAATATCCGTGGCTCCATAGATAGTCCTTGCTCCTCCAGTGCCTTCACAACTAGAGCCTTCACTTGAAGCTCAAGACTAGTCTCTCGGTCTCGGCCATGTTTCTTGTACATGTGTCTGTCCTCTTCGAATCCTTGCTTCCAGGTCGTCCTTTTCCCTAGCCCCCTGGTGCGGCTTGTGTGCTCTTTGTTTTCTAAGCCAAGGCTAAGCTCGTCCCTCTCTCTAGAAGGATTGAATGAGCCCTTCTCCCTATCTTTAGCATATTTCAGTATCCATTGAAAGGATCAAGATGCCCAAGAGGGGGGGGGTGAATTGGGCTAATTCTAAATTTTCTTGCAATAATTAAATCCTATGGTTAGCCCAATTAACCCCTTGTGCCTAGAAAAGTGTTTCTATTACTCTAACGCACAAAAGGACTTGAAACCTATGTTCCAAACTTACTCTAGCATGGCAATTCTATGAATGTAAAAATGAGTATTGAATTGCTCAAAGTAAATGCTCAAAGTAAATGCTCAAAGTAAATAGAGAGAGAGAGGAACGCGGCGATGTTTTGCCGAGGTATCAGAGAGTTGCCACTCCCCACTAGTCCTCATTTGAGCACCCACGCAAAGGTGTAGCTCCCCCTTGATCCGCGCGAGGATCAAGTGCTCTCTACGGGTAGATTCTTTGACACTCCGTTGCGGTGAATCATCCAAAACCGCTCACAACTTGAGTTGGATCACCCACAAGCTCCGCCGGGTGATCACCAAGCTCCCAATCACCACCAAACCGTCTAGGTGATGGCGATCACCAAGAGTAACAAGCACGAGCTCTCACTTGACCACACGAAGCCTAATGAGAATGGTGGATGCACACTTTGCTACTCTTGATTCACTAATGAGGCTACTCTCTTGGATTCTCAAATCTCAATCACCTCACTAGGACCTTGCTCTTCTTGGCACTCACAAACATATTTCTCAGCTGTTGGAATGAGCAAAAGTGACTCCACACACGAGTGGAGCTTCTATTTATAAGGCAGCCTGAAAAACGAACCGTTATGAGCCTCTGCGGGGTGACTGGACGCTCCGGTCATGTTGACCGGACGCTCCAGTCAGTTCAACCCGCACACCAGTGTTTAAGTGTTGACCGGACGCTGGCAAAGTCCGATCACCACTGACCGGACGTGTCTGGTCGCATTAAACCCTCACTGGAACCTTACTGTACTCGACCGGACGCTGGATCCTTAGGGTCCGATCAGAATTGACCGGACACGTCCGGTCGTAGATTCACTCTTCTGGACCCTTACTGGAGTTGACCGGACGTTGGTCCTCAGCGTCCGGTCGCACCAAACACAATCTCCTTGATCAAATGTACTGACCAGACCCTGTGGCTAGCGTCCGATCGCACCGGAGCCAGCGTCCGATCAGCATTTGACCCTCCATTCACTTCCAACTCTCGATCATATGAGAATGAAGTTTGCACCATAGGATCATAGGGCTATTGTGGAGCTACCTAGTGCTAGTTTTAACAAGTGTGCACCACACCTAACTCACTAGACTCATCTAGGTCAAGCTACCCATCCATACCCCCCTTAATAGTATGGCCAAAGGAAAAACAAAGTCCTAAACTACTCTAAGTGTCTCTCCAACTCTAATCGACACTTAGAACTAGTCATCCTTAACCTTGTCGTCCATCCTTTGAAAACCAAAACAATTTCCATCGTAGGGGCATGACCACCTTGATTGCCCAATTGATCTCCATTACCATGACCAAACTTAATTGCCTCTGTAAAACACACGTTAGTCATAGTAATCTTGTATTGTCATTAATCACCGAAACCCAACAAGGGGCCTAGATGCTTTCAATCTCCCCCTTTTTGGTGATTGATGACAATACCACCTCGAGTATGTGAAAGAGTGAGGTTTTTGACATGCTTGGTTCATATAAGCTTTTGTCAATAAGAACCAACGAGTTAAGCAAGCTTATATGACCCAATCCAACATAATGTACTCAAAGGATATGAAATAAGGATGAGTACAAGTAATAAAGCTCATTTGCATTGGAGTATAAACGCGGAAGCAAAAGCAAATGAGCATAACACAAGTGATATGGCATATCAATGAATTCAAAGTAGAGAGCACACATGTCATATATCACAATCACGTAGATATCACTATCACATAGATATAATAGTATGCATGAAAGTAAACACACGAATGCATAATAGTAATAGTGTATCACACAAATAAAACTCCAAATGTATATAATAGACTAATAGCTAACTAGACTCCCCCTAAAAGACGCTTCCCCTGAGTCTACATACTCGAACCCTCTCCCCCTTTGGTGTCAAACACCAAAACCTAAGGGTCGGTCGGTGGGGCTGCAGCGGATGAGCCGGGCGCTGAGGTACGAGGAGCAAGCTGGAACTAGGCGCCATCATCATCTGACCCTAAGCTCTAACTGACTGACCCTCTATGGCTGGAAGCGTCACTAAAGAGGTCTAGGTCTGAGCTGGAGCAGGTGCTGCCTGTGATGCTGCTGGTATATCTATCGTAGGATCTGAAGATGCGACAGAAGAAGGGAGCCTCTGAGTGGTCACGGTGATAGGAGCTACTATAGAAGGACCTAGGGCACACATATGTGGCGGTGTAGGCATCCCTGTCAACTCACTAAAAGATGCTCCAAGACTCCTGGAGATTGACATGTCAGGCACAAATAGCGAGGGTGACTAATCCGGTGTGAATCCCGTCTGATATGGTGTGAACTGTGGGGCTACCACTAGCAAGGATAACCACTGGGACAACTATACTATGGGAGAAGCAAACGGAGCTGGAGGCTATCCCTGACTCTAAAGCCCACTGGGTTGTACTACTGGAGTCATCGTAGTGGTGGCAAGCTGAGCAAGCTGGGGTGAAGGCTGTGACTATGGAGCCCCAAGTGATGTTACTACATGCTGCATAAATCCCATAAGCTGCTGCTGCATGAGTAACTATTGCTAATGCATCTGCTGCTGCTACTGCTGGAGGACCTGCTACTATCACTAGAACTCATCCTGATGAGCCTAAAACTGTGCAAAGTTGGCAGCGGTCTCCTGAGCCTATCATGCCTGATCCTGCTGCATCTGCTCAAGAATAGCAATCAAAGTGGGGTCCGTCTGCAGTGTAGGTGGAGCGAAGCTGGAACTATCGGCCTCTGCATCGTGTCTACATGGAGGCATCTAAGGAATAGGTAGGTAGTCATCATCCGAACTGTCACTAGACTCGCTCCTCTCCTCCTAAGCCTCAAACTGCTCCTCCTCAGTAGCAGCTATGCCTCTAATAATCTCGTCCTGCTGAGCTGTGGACTCTGGTACATCTGGACGACGGCGAAGCTGAGTGGGTGCCTGTGGTGTGCTATGCCTGATCCTCTGTGCCATGTTATAAGCTGGAAACTCTGTGGTGGCACCTTTATACTCTGCAACCATCTTAGGAGTCCTAACTTGCACAGCCTTGAGAATAAGGAAAGTGATCCAATGTGCATATGGAAGCTGCCTGCGACCCTTGAAGCCCTCAGCTATCGTGTCCTCCATCTAAGACAGAAGAAGATCCCAAATATTGAACATTGTCTGCTACATCAGGGCATTGAGGAGCCAAAGCTAGAGGCGAGTCAAGCCCTCTCTGTATCCCATCCTGGGAAGCAGTGTCCTCCTAATGATAGCCTCTAGGACTCTAGCTGTAGGAGTAAGGTCACTAGGGTTTCTCCTTGACCCCTCACCAAAGGGCTCCTTGAAGCAATGGCGCACAAGATCTGTAGGGGCACCAAACCACCATGAGGGCGCCTGGAAGGTTGTTGCTGTCCATAACATACCTGATGTAACCTAACAGGCTGCTCCTATAACCTCAGTATCTCCCTAGCCCTCTGACTCATCATCCTATAGTCTCTGCCTCTGAATGCAAAGTGAATATATCTATGGTGTGGGTCAATATAGAGAGAAGCATAAAACTGACAAACCCAGGATGGAACATATACTCCAGTCCATCCAATCAAATCTGTCAGCCCCGGCAGATATGCAAGGTAGGGGCGAATATGCTCTCCAGCTACTGTGACTATAGCCTCAATGCTGCAAACCCACTAAGATCTGAAAACTGCTCCACTATTTAGATATGCATTGTAGAAGTCTTCCTGGAGCGGTGTATAGAATCCCTCTGAAGCTCTCTCATCCCTCCTAGGTGGAAACCACACATAAAACTCCACAAAGCGAAGCTGCTGAACCTGCTTGCCCATGGTGGCCCTCAAGTCAAGGTGGGTCACTGGAGGCGGACCTTGTGGATGAGGTGGTGGATGTGATCCCCTCCGCTGTGTCAGTGGCCTCGGTGACACTGGAACTCGGGTATGACCAGAGCGGCATAGCAGTGGCTGGGGTGCCTGCTCGGTCTCCTCGGCCTATTGGCCCTCCTGAGTCTGCTGTGACGGCTGTCCCTCCTATGTCTCCTGAGCTGGCTTAGGCTCTGCTAGTGGAGGCTACTGCTGTGACTCCCCCTGAGGCTGAGGATCCACAATAGGAAGACATTGTCCTGCCATCATGACAGTCCTAGGTAGACTACCATGAAGATGCTCAATGCGCTCAAGTCTGCCCTGCACGTCTGGTGCTAGATGATCTACAATGACAACTCCACTACGGGCACCTCCTCTCTCGGCATGCTCTACTGCCTCAGCAACTATAGCTGCTCTGGCTATCTCTGCATCAGGGTACTTCCTCTTCTTGGATGCAGTCTTCTTTGTCGCCTTGCCTTTAAGACCTGTAGGCAGGCGAGGCAGAGGCCTCTGATCATCATCTCCTGGACCATTACCAACATTCTTGGTGCGAGCCATCTGATCTGACTAGAACCACTGCCGCTGACAAGATCAACTGTCTACTAACTCTTTCGAGGCTTGGCCTCGAACCATACTCGTGAGCTTGGCTCCGAGTTGACTGACAACTTCACCTGACACCTCAACGGCACCGACTCGCTACACGATAGAATAGATGGATATACAAGTAAATACGATATATCTAATAGACATGAAACCCTATGAGAGCAAGCAATGTAGATACAAAATAGAGATGACTGGCTTGCTACCTGATGAACCAGCGATGCAAGCGGTGAATCGACGGCCGAGAGGATGAAGGACATGAGCTCGGCGATTAGGGCTATGGTGGAGCTTGGCTGCATGGCTGGAGCTAGGGCATTGGCGCGGCACTGGGAGGCGCTGGCGGTGTGGGAGCAGGGGATGGCGTGCGCGTAGGCTGGCGGCGGCGTGCGGACACGGCTGTGGAGGCACAGGGAGCAGCGGCTACAGCAGTGCTGGGAGACACGCTGGCACGGTGGTGGCACGCGAGCTCGGCTGTGATGGCGTCGGTGGCGGATTAGGTCAAAGGAAATTGCCGGTGCTTTGATTAAATAGGGTGGCCCTCACGAGTCAGAAACGGAAAACATGGAAGAGACCTGATGCCGCATGATATCTACTGACCAGACGCTCCTATGGTAGCGACCGGACGCTACCACCCAGCGTCTGGTCGATTCCAGAGAGGTTCAATTTCTCTAGAATCGCGACCGGACGCGTTCGGTGGACACCGACCGGACGCAGCCAGAGTCCGGTCAACTTAGCCTTCGTCTTCTTCACACGACCGAACATTGAGACATCATCTGACCGGACGTTGAAAGACAGAGTCCGGTCACTCCTTCGCAGCGAGTTCACCTCCTGTGAACTGACCGGACGCTGGACTATAGAGTCCGGTGCAGCGTCCGGTCACTCTTTTCCAGCAAATCTTCAATGTTCCTCCACGCTGCCTGTTCCCAATCAAGTCCCAACTTGAATAAGATCCAAATAAACACCAATTGGGACTGATGTGAGTGACCTCTCTCAAACCCTCATATTTTTCAAAAATATTTTGCCTTAGGCTATAATTCTTTTTAAGAAAATAGGCAATAAGAGGGCAAATGGAACAAAATGACAAAACAACATCCATGCATATGCAATACTTGTAAGTAAATCTAGTTGTTTGTCAAGTTTGATCCAAGGTTAAGCTTCTTCACATGCTTTTCGGCGGTTATCTTAACCATGTTAGACAAGCCCTATATGCATTACCAAAAATTAAACATGTTGTATATTACAATGAAATGCAAGGGACAACACAAGCTCAATTTTTAGTGAAGTTGCTAAAATCAAGCACATTGAGCTCATTCCGCAATCTACAAAATGTAGCCTCATCTAGCGGTTTAGTGAAGATATCCGCTAATTGATCTTCGGTTCTTACACCTTCTAGTGATGTGTCATTTTTAGCAACATGATCTCTTAGAAAGTGATGGCGGATATCTATGTGCTTGGTGCGAGAGTGTTGAACCGGATTGTTTGCAAGTTTTACCACACTTTCATTGTCGCACAAAAGAGGTACCTTTTCTAGAACTACACCATAGTCTAGCAAAGTTTGTTTCATGTATAATATTTGTGCACAACAAGCACCCGCGGCAATGTATTCCGCTTCGGCGGTGGACAAAGCCACACTATTTTGTTTCTTGGAGGACCAAGACACAAGTGATCTACCAAGCAAATGGCACCCTCCGGATGTGCTTTTTCTATCAACTTTGCAACCGGCATAATCCGAATTGGAATAGCCAACTAATTCAAATATAGCTCCTTTGGGATACCAAAGACCAATGCTTGGTGAGTGCTTAAGATACCTAAGGATTCTTTTTACGGCAATTAGATGTGTTTCTTTAGGATTAGCTTGAAATCTAGCACACATACACGCACTAAACATGATGTCAGGCCTAGATGCGGTTAAATATAACAAGCTACCAATCATGGAACGGTAGAGAGTTTGATCAACCGGGTTACCTACCTCATCTAGGTCAAGATGTCCATTGGTAGGCACTGGTGTCTTGATTGGCTTACATTCATCCATCTTGAATCTCTTGAGAAGATCTTTTGTGTATTTCTCTTGAGAGATGAAGATGCCTTCTTTCATTTGCTTGACTTGAAAACCAAGAAAGAATGTAAGCTCACCAATCATTGACATCTCGAACTCCTTTGACATCAATTCACCAAATTCTTTGCATGAGTCTTCATTTGATGACCCAAAGATGATATCATCAACATATACTTGACAAATGAAGATATGCCCATCAAGCTTCTTGGTGAATAGTGTGGTGTTGACCTTCCTAATGGTGAAGCCCTTCTCAATGAGGAAGTCTCGAAGGCGCTCATACCAAGCTCTTGGGGCTTGCTTAAACCCATATAGTGCCTTGGACAACCTATAAACATGATTAGGATATCTAGGGTCTTCAAACTCGGGAGGTTGATTAACATAGACTAGTTCATTAATAAAGCCATTTAAAATGCACTTTTCACATCCATTTGATATAGTTTCATTTCATGATGTGATGCATATGCAAGTAGGATACGGATAGCTTCTAATCTTGCAACTAGTGCAAAGGTCTCTCCAAAATCCAAACCTTCAACTTGGGAGAACCCCTTTGCAACTAGTCTTGCCTTGTTCCTCACAATGACACCTTGATCATCTTGCTTGTTACGGAACACCCACTTTGTTCCAATGACTCTTGCACCTTTTGGTCGCTCTTCAAGAGTCCAAACTTCATTGCGAGTGAAGTTGTTCAACTCTTCATGCATGGCATTGATCCAATCCGGATCTTTAAGAGCTTCTTCTACCTTGGTAGGCTCATAGCAAGAGACAAAAGAGTGATGAGCAATAAATGAAGCAAGTTTTTTAGATCGAGTCATTACACCCTTTGATGGACTCCCTATGATGAGGTCTTGTGGATGATCTTATAGGAGAGGTGTATTTCTTCTATTGACCACTTGAGGAGGAGGTTGTGGAGCATCAACATCTTGTGCTTGTACCACCATTTGCTCATGGGAGACATAAGTATCTTCATTTTCTACTCTCCTATCTTTTCACCATCTTATGGCACACTTGATGAAGAAGGTTGATCAATGACTTGTACATCATCTTCATCATCTTTTGGCTTGATGTCTCCCACTAGAATATTCTTCATAGCCTCCCTCAATGGTTCATCACCTACATCATCAAGATTCTCATGTGCTCCTTGGGAGCCGTTAGATTCATCAAATTCCACATCATATATTTCTTCAACCAAGTCGGTGGTATGATTAAATACTCTATATGCTTTGGACTTTGATGAGTAACCAACAAGAAAACTAATATCACGTCTTTGGAACTTCCCTAGGTGTTGCTGCTTCTTGTAGATGTAGCATTTGCAACCAAACACCCTAAAGAAGGAGACATCCGGCTTCTTCCATTGAGCAACTCATAAGGTGTCTTGCCAAGGAATTTTTGAAGGAATAGGCGGTTTAATGCATAGCATGCGGTGTTGATTGCTTCCGCCCATAGAGCTTCAGGGGTGTTGTACTCATCTAGCATTATCCTTGCAAGAGTGATCAAAGTCCGGTTCTTCCTCTCAACTACACCATTTTGTTGAGGAGTATAAGTTACGGAGACTTCATGCTTGATCCCAACTTCATCACAATAAGCTTTAATGTTTGTGTTGTCAAATTCTTTTCCATTATCACTTCTTATCTTCTTGAGCTTTCACTTCAAATTCATTTTGAGCTCTCTTGATAAACTTCTTGAAGCAAGATGCAACTTTGGATTTGTCATAAAGGAAGAATACCCATGTATACCTTGAATAGTCATCAACAATTACAAGATAATGGAGATTCCCTCCCAAACTCTTGTATGTTGTTGGTCCAAATAAATCCATGTGTAGGAGTTCTAGCACTCTTGTGGTTGACATGAAAGCTTTTGTTGGATGGGTATTTGCAACTTGCTTGCCGGCTTGACATGCACTACAAAGCTTGTCCTTCTTAAACTTCACATCCTTCAACCCTCTCACCAAATCATTCTTCATTAGCTTCTTGAGCGAACTCATACCAACATGAGCAAGTCTTCTATGCCATAGCCACCCAAGTGTTGTTTTGGTGAATATGCAAGTCTTCAAATTTGCATCTTCGAAGGTGAAGTCTACTAGATATAAGTTGTTGTATCTAAATCCATTGAATATCACTTGATTATCATCTACCTTGGATACAACAACCTCCTTCTCGGTGAACAAGCATTGGAAGCCAAGATCACACAATTGTCCAACGGATAGCAAGTTGAAGCTCAATGAAGCAACATAAAGCACATTGGAGATGGAATGATCATTTGATATTGCCACTTTGCCCAATCCTTTAACCTTGCCCTTTGAGTTATCTCCAAATGTTATTCTCTCTTATCCATCTACCTCTTCATCTAGTGAGGTGAACATACGAGGATCACCGGTCATATGTTGAGTGCAATCACTATTAATAACCCAATGACTTCCACCGGTCTTGTAGTTCACCTACACAAGAGATTCAAGCTTTAGGAACCCAAACTTGTTGAGGGCCCTTCACCTTCTCAACAAGTGACTTAGACACCCAAATCTTCTCAGGCCTATTCTTGTTAGGGGGTCCTAAGAACATGACTTTAATCTTTCCACTAGAATCCTTTCTAAGCATGTAGTGAGCATTGAAGGCAAAGGGTCTAGCATGCTTGGGCAAGGGTTGTGGCGGTGGAGTTTGGCATTCATGAGCAAAATGGCCTTCTTGTCCACACTCAGAACATCTCTTTGCTTTGGCTTTGGCTTTGATTGTTGTTGTTGAACTTGAGCCTTCTTCTTTTCTACACTTGCCACATATCCAATGCCACTTCTATCCATCTTCATGATGGTGTTCATGAGTAGCTCACTTTGGAGGTGCTTGCCTCTAGCAAACTTGCTCAATCCAATCTTGAGATGCTCTTTCTCCAACTTGAGCTTCTTATTTTCTTCCTTTAGGGCATCATCTTTCTTCTCTTCCTTGAGCTTCTTGTTTTCTTCTTTGAGCTTCTCATTCTCAAAGATCAATTCTTCATCATGATCA
This sequence comes from Miscanthus floridulus, assembly GCF_019320115.1. Taxonomy (NCBI): domain Eukaryota; kingdom Viridiplantae; phylum Streptophyta; class Magnoliopsida; order Poales; family Poaceae; genus Miscanthus; species Miscanthus floridulus. The sequence continues at coordinate 19,743,786 of NC_089595.1, forward strand.
AGAGTTTCTAGCACAATGGTGGTGTGGCTTTTGATCTCTTCAAGATCTTTCTTGAGCTTTTTATTATCACTCTTGAGCTTGATATACTCATCATAGTCATTACACTCAACCACTTGCTTGCCTTTGCCACTAGATCCTTGCTCAATGCTCTCATCAATTAAATCGTCACATGATGTAGCTATATCAATCTTAACAACATGGTTAGTAACATCATGTGGCTCATTTGGTAAAAATTCTTGAGCAATAACAAGAGTATCATGATTGATCTAAAGAGTAGTGTATTAATCTTTTAGCTTGTTGTGTCTAGTGATAAGCTCATTGTGCACCCACTCAAGTTTATCATGTTTATCTTTAAGCTCTTTCTTAGAAGATTTGAGCTCCTTGAGTTTGGATGATATAGCATCATTTGTTTCTTTAAGCTCAACAATAGCCTTTTCCAATGTATCGCATTTAGCTAAGAGTGAATCATTTTTAGCATCAAGCTTTTCATTTTTAGCTCTACTCTTTCTAATGATCTTAGTGTATTTTCTTAGTATTTTGACAAGACCATCATATGAAGGTGAATCATCATCATCGCTATCGCTATCATCATCGCTAGCTTGCTCATCATCACTACTATCATCATTATTAGTTACCTTGCGTTCACCCTTGGCCATAAGGCATAGGTGTGTAGAGGATGATGGCGATGGTGGCGGTGAAGATGAAAGATCAATAGCAATGGCAACCACCTTCTCATCTTCACTATCATCATCGAATGATCCACTCAATGAATCAATGTCCGTGAGCCAATCACCGACGAAGTAGGCATTTCCACTCTTCTTGTGGAAGTCCCTCTTTTTGTCATCTCTCTTCTTGTATGGCTTGTTCTTCTTCTTCTCATCTTCATCTTCGTTACTTGAGTCATCTTTCTTGCCCTCGTTCTTGTTCTTGAACTTGTTCTTCTTGGGCTTGGTGCATTGATGTGCTAGATGACCAAGTTCACCGCAATTGAAGCAATCCATTTCGGAGATTGGCTTTCTTCTAGAGCTTGTGAAGAACTTCTTCTTGCCGTCGAACTTGATGCCACTCTTGTTTAGCTTCTTTAGCATTTTGGCAGCTTTCTTCACCATGAGAGCAAGATCTTCATCTTCATCTTCTTCATCACTTGAGCTGTCATACTCAAGTCTTGCTTTGCCTTTATCTTGGCTAGCTTTGAATGCTATGTCCTTCTCTTTCTTCTTGGTAGAGGATGAGCCATCTTGTGGCGTGATGTGCATGTACATCTCGTGAGCATTGATCTTTCCCAAGATTTGTGTCGGTGTAGCGATGGAAAGATCACCTTGGTGTAGCACGGTCACAATATGCCCATATTTGTCAATGGGGAGGACACTCAAGATCTTTCTCACAATGTCGGATGGTGATATTTGAGTAAGTCCAAGCCCATTGACTTCCTCTATAAAAACATTCAAACGTGAATACATCTCATTAGCACATTCTTTGGGAAGCATCTCAAATGAATTTAGCTTTTTAATCACAAGATGATAGCGTTCCTCACGCTCACTCTTGGTTCCCTCATGGAGCGCACAAACGTCCGACCATAGTGCATGGGCGTCTTTGTGGTTCCTTACATGGTTGAACACATCTTTGCAAAGGCCTCTAAAGATGGTGTTTCAAGCCTTTGCATTCCACTTTTCATAATTAACCTCATCGCCTTGTAAGTGTGTAGCGTCCTGAGGTTTTGGAAAGCCTTGTGAGGCGGCTCTAAGAATATCAACGTCTAGAGCTTCTAAGTATGCCTCCATGTGGATTTTCCAATATGGAAAGTCATCTCCCTCACAGATAGGAGGAGGTCCATCCCCGTGAGACATCTTGCTCTAAGCGATTAAGCTTAAAAATGTGAGCATGAAGCTCAGATATCAATTGAAAGGATCAAGATGCCCAAGAGAGGGGGGTGAATTGGGCTAATTCTAAATTTTCTTGCAATAATTAAATGCTATGGTTAGCCCAATTAACCCATTGTGCCTAGAAAAGTGTTTCTATTACTCTAACACACAAAAGGACTTGCAACCTATGTTCCAAACTTACTCTAGCATGGCAATTCTATGAATGTAAAAATGAGTATTGAATTGCTCAAAGTAAATAGAGAGAGAGAGGAACGTGGTGATGTTTTGTCAAGGTATTAGAGAGTCGCCACTCGCCACTAGTCCTTGTTTGAGCACCCATGCAAGGGTGTAGCTCCCCCTTGATCCGCGCAAGGATCAAGTGCTCTCTACGGGTTGATTCTTTGACACTCCGTCGCGGTGAATCACCCAAAACCACTCACAACTTGAGTTGGGTCACCCACAAGCTCCGCTGGGTGATCACCAAGCTCCCAATCACCACCAAGCCATCTAGGTGATGGCCATCACCAAGAGTAACAAGCATGAACTCTCACTTGACCACGCGAAGCCTAATGAGAACGGTGGATGCACACTTTGCTACTCTTGATTCACTAATGAGGCTACTCTCTTCGATTCTCAAATCTCAATCACCTCACTAGGACCTTGCTCTTCTTGGCACTCACAAACATGTTTCTCAGCTGTTGGAATGAGCAAAAGTGACTCCACACATGAGTGGAACTTCTATTTATAAGGCAGCCTAAAAAACAAACCGTTATGAGCCTATACGGGGTGACCAGATGCTCCGGTCATGTTGACTGGATGCTCCGGTTAGTTCAACCCGCACACCAGTGTTTAAGTGTTGACCGGACGCTAGCAGGGTCCGATCACCACTGACCGGACATGTCCGGTCGCATTAAACCCTCACTGGAACCTTACTGTACTCGACCGGATACTGGATCCTCAGGGTCCAGTCAGTATTGACCGGACGTGTCCGGTCGCAGATTCACTCTTCTGGACCCTTACTAGAGTCGACCAGACGCTGGTCCTCAGCGTTCGGTCACTTGACCACTCAGCGTCCGGTCGCACCGAACACAATCTTCTTGATCAAATGTACTGATCGGATCCTGCGGCCAGCGTTCGGTCACACCGAAGCCAGCGTCTGGTCAGCATTTGACCCTCCATTCACTTCCAACTCTCAATCATATGAGAATGAAGTTTGCTCCATAGGATCATAGGGCTGTTGTGGAGCTACCTAGTGCTAGTTTTAACAAGTGTGCACACCTAACTCACTAGACTCATCTAGGTCAAGCTACCCGTCTATACCCCCCTTAATAGTACGGCCAAAGGAAAAATAAAGTCCTAAACTACTCTAAGTGTCTCTCTAACTCCAATCGACACTTAGAACTAGTCATCCTTAACCTTGTCGTCCATCCTTTGAAAACCAAAACAATTTCCATCATAGGGGCATGACCACCTTGATTGCCCAATTGATCTCCATTACCATGACCTAACTTAATTGCCTCTACAAAACACATGTTAGTCATAGTAATCTTGTATTGTCATTAATCACCAAAACCCAACAAGGGGCCTAGATGCTTTCAATCTCCCCCTTTTTGGTGATTGATGACAATACCACCTCGAGTATGTGAAAGAGTGAGGTTTTTGACATGCTTGGTTCATATAAGCTTTTGTCAATAAGAACCAAAGAGTTAAGCAAGCTTATACGACCCAAGCCAACATAATGTACTCAAAGGATATGAAATAAGGATGAGTACAAGTAATAAAGCTCATTTGCATCAGAGTATAAACGCAGAAGCAAAAGCAAATGAGCATAACATAAGTGATATGACATATCAATGAATTCAAAGTAGAGAGCACACATGTCATATATCACAATCACATAGATATCACTATCACATAGATATAATAGTATGCATAAAAGTAAACACACGAATGCATAATAGTAATAGTGTATCACACAAATAAAACTCCAAATGTATATAATAGACTAATAGCTAACTAGACTCCCCCTAAAAGATGCTCCCCCTAAGTCTACATACTCGAACCCTCTCCCCCTTTGGCGTCAAACACCAAAACCTAAGGGTCGGTCGGTGGGGCTGCAGCGGACGAGCCGAGCATTGAGGTACGAGGAGCAAGCCGGAACTGGGTGCCATCATCATCTGACCCTGAGCTCTGTACTAACTGACCCTCTATGGCTGGAAGCGTCGCTGAAGAGGTCTAGGTCTGAGCTGGAGTAGGTGCTACCTGTGATGCTGCTGGTATATCTGTCGTAGGATCTGAAGATGCGATAGAAGAAGGAAGCCTCTAAGTAGTCACAGCGACAGGAGCTGCTGTAGAAGGACCTAGGGCATACATATGTGGCGGTGTAGGCATCCTTGTCAACTCACTAAAAGATGCTCCAAGACTCCTGGAGACTGACGTGTCAGGCACAAATAGCGAGGGTGACTGATATGGTGTGAAGTCCGTCTGATATGGTGTGAACTGCGGGGCTACCACTGGCGAGGATAACCACTAGGACACCTGTACTGTGGGAGAAGCAAATGGAGCTAGAGGCTATCCCTGACTCTAAAGCCCACTAGGCTATACTGCTGGAGTCATCGTAGTGGTGGCAAGCTGAGCAAGCTAGGGTGAAGGCTGTGACTGTGGAGCCCCAAGTACTGTTACTACATGCTGCATAAATCCTATAAGCTGCTACTGCATGAGTAACTATTGCTGATGCATCTGCTGCTGCTGCTGCTGGAGGACCTGCTACTATCGCTGGAACTCGTCCTGACGAGCCTGAAACTATGCAAAGTTGGCAACGGTCTCCTGAGCCTATCGTGCCTGATCCTGCTGCATCCGCTCAAGAATAGCAATCAAAGCGGGGTCCGTCTGCGGTGCAGGTGGAGCGGAGCTAGAACTACCGGCCCCTGCATTGTGTCTGCATGGAGGCATATGAGGAATAGGTAGGTAGTCATCATCCGAACTATCACTGGACTCGCTCCTCTCTTTCTGAGCCTCAAGCTGCTCCTCCTTAGTAGTGGCTATGCCTCTGATAATCTCATCCTACTGAGCTGTGGACTCTGGTACATCTAGGCGACGGCGAGGCTGAGTGGGTGCCTATGGTGTGCTATGCATGATCCTCTGTGCCATGTTATAAGCTAGAAACTCTGTGGTGGCACCTCTGTACTCTGCAACGATCTCAGGAGTCCTAACTTGCACAGCCTTGAGAATAAGGAAAGTGATCCAATGTGCATATGGAAGCTGCCTGCGACCCTTGAAGCCCTCAGCTATCATGTCCTCCATCTCAGACAGAAGAAGATCCCAAATATTGAACACTGTCTACTGCATCAGGGCATTGAGGAGCCAAAGCTAGAGGCGAGTCAAGCCCTCTCTGTATCCCATCCTAGGAAGTAGTGTCCTCCTAATGATAGCCTATAGGACCCTAGCTATAGGAGTAAGGTCACTGGGGATTGCTGGGTTCAATTTATCTCTTACTAGGGCCCCGATCGCATTATGGAATTTTCCTCTTAATTCCTTCAGCTCAAGGATCTCCCATGCTGACCCGACCTCCGTTATCATATAGCATGCCTTATCTGGATATAGATTTCCTTTTCTATCCCCTCATTTCCTCTTAGGCTTGGTAGTCATGGTTGTGTCTTGAGTTTGTGGAGCAGAGGCATCGTGATCCGTCTCTGTGGCTGTTGCCTTCGCTCTCCTTTCCTCTACTCTGTCTTGTCCAGTGAGATGTCGCGGACGTCGACGTCGTCTTTTCTGAGTTTCAGGAGGGGCCTGTATATATGACAAGTCAAAGTGTTAGCAGAGGTAACACAGCCAAAGCTTTAGCAAAATTTACAAGCTAAGGCTTTTTCCCTACCTCCTCGTTCAGGTCAAAATCCTTGTCCAAATCTTCCTCCATTGGCCTCCTTCTGGCTTCACATGGGAAAGGATCCTTGGGACTTTCATATCCCTCTTCTGAGTTATCCTCTTCTTCTTCGCCTTCAGCATACTCTCCTGCTCTTCCTTCTGCTCCCCCTTCCTCCTCGTCACACTGCTTCTGAGTAAGCATCACTTCTAGATCCTTTTCTAACTCGTTATCGAACTGCTCCTGAGTTAGCTGGTCCTCTAGTGCTTGCTCCTCATTGGTTGGGTGCTCATCATGCTTGGGGCATCGGGCTACATTATCTGGTGTTCGTGACATTATTTCGCGCTTTGTTCTAATAGATGCAAGAAAGTGTGCTTTAGGTACGTGAGAAGGTATAAGAAATAAAAAAGGGCTATAAACTAAAGTAGTCCTATAAAATAATAATATATCAAAAAAAGAGTAGTAGCAGTGGTAGAGGCCTTAGAAACATGTCAATCATCATCTGATCTCGAACTTGGAGCATCAAGGCATCATAACAGAGAAGAGAGGAGAAGGTAATATAGGGGGGGCTGCTAATGATGCCAAGTTCCTCACAAGTTCTTGATCATCAGCTCATATTCCATATAATGTATGGACTTGGACAATTTCATCATCGGCAAAACAAAGGAGAGGAGAGAAGAGGGGAGATTTGGCAAAAAAACCAATAGCTGTTTAACAAACATAGAGAGAAAAAGGTGTAAAAAAAGCAGCAGCTGCTTCCCAAAAATAGCTGACTGCTGCCACATGGTTCGGAAGACCCCTGCAGATCAAAATCTGGTAACTTAGATGTGGTAAATAATGGATTAGAGTAGAGGAGGAGTAATAGTAGATAGAGTAATAGTAGAGGAGTAGAGTAGAGGAGGAGTAGAGAAGTGTAGCAGCTAGTAGTTAAGAGTTGCAGCCAGCAGCTAGGGAAGAGAGTAGAGTAGATAGAGTAATAGTAGTTCAGTAGAGTAGAGTAGTAGTAGTAGTTTAGTATAGTAGTAGTTGTCGTCTTGCCACTTGCACTTAATAATAGCCACAGCACTTGAGAAAGAAAGGAAATACTTTCACTTATTAGATCCCACTTGTGCTACCAGCATCGATGCAAACATTACATCTCTGATCCGATTGTTGGCATCGATGAAACTTGGTAGGGGAATCTCTTTGGCACCGACTATGCTGTGGCTAGTCTAAAACTACTACTAATAGCAAATTGATTAAGTGCAAGTGGCAAGACTACTACTACTACAATAGCAAATTGATTTGTGCCAGCCAGCAACAAAGCAATAATATAAGCAAGCATGTTCTAGCTTCACAAAAAAACATAGTTGGCCTAAGAAGGATCAACAAACCAGAAAGAAAAGCCTTTACTAGATTAAATTTGCAGGTGATCACTTAATAGTTTCATAAGTTGAACCTGTACACAACAGGTTTAGTGTATTAACTTAACTCTATGCTAACCATCAAAATATTTGGATGGACATAACAAAGCAAGGATCACTGAAAGCAACAGCCACTTAGGAGTAGTAAGTAGAAAGTAGTTAGTAGCTAGAAGTAGCCACTTAGGAGTAGTAAGTAGAAAGTAGTTGAGTAGAGTAAGTGTAGCAGTAGAGTGGTAGTAGTAGAGTAAGAGCAGCAGCCACTTAGGAGTAGTAGTAGGAGCATCACTGAAAGAAGAGTAGCAGGAGTAGCAAGTACAGGGAGGAGTAATAGGAGTAGTAAGAGGAGTAGTAGGAGTAGTAAGAGGAGTAGTAGTAGGAGTAGGAGTAGTAGGAGGAGTGGTAGGAGTAGTAGTAGTAGTAGCAGCAGCAGCAGCAGCCGCCACTACACACTAGCAGCATATAAGCAAAAAAAATAGAGTAGTAGTAGGAGCAGGAGGAGTACTAGTAGGAGTAGTGGTAGGAGTAAGAATAGTAGTAGTAGTAGCAACAGCCACTACACACCAGCAGTATATAAGCAAAAAATAGAGAAGGAGTAGTAGTAGGAGCAGGAGGAGTACTAGTATGAGTAGTGGTAGGAGTAGGAGTAGTAGTAGGAGCATCACTGAAAGAAGAGCTGCAGTAGGAGTAGCAAGTACAGGGAGGAGTAATAGGAGTAGTAAGAGGAGTAGTAGGAGTAGTAAGAGGAGTAGTAGTAGTAGGAGGAGTTGTAGGAGGAGGAGGAGGAGTAGTAGTAGCAGCAGCAACAGCCACTACACACCAGCAGTATATAAGCAAAAAAAACAGAGAAGAAGTAGTAGTAGGAGCAGTAGGAGTACTAGTAGGAGTAGTGGTAGGAGTAGGAGGAGTAGTAGTAGCAGCAACAGCCACTACACACCAGCAGTATATAAGCAAAAAAACAGAGTAGTAGTAGGAGTAGGAGTACTAGTAGGAGTAGTGGTAGGAGTAGTAGTAGTAGTAAGTAGAAAGCAACAGCAGCCAACAGTTACTGGCTAGAAGTAGCAAGTAGTAGTAGTAAGTAGAAAGTAGTAGAGTAGAGTAAGTAGAAAGTAGTAAGTAGAAAGTAGTAGAGTAGAGGGCCGCCTAGGACCTTCCTACAGATCTATACATAGTACTTGGTGCACGTCTGCTCTCTCTATTCCTGCGCATTGCACATTTGCATCGTCGTCGGGCGACACAGCGGTGGAGGCAAGTGCTTGTGCATGCATCTGACGGGAGAGCCACAGTCAAGACGATGAACAGTGAAGAAGCTAACTACTGTTGGTACGTGTAAATACTTGTGCATACAAGAAATTTTCCAAAATCATAGGAAAACAATGATACGTCTGAAAATTCTGAAACTTGCTATGTAGCTTTGCAGTGTGCTCTCTCTAATCCAAAATTATGAACCAACAACATAGTGTTTGTGATCAATTAATTCATATAAGACAAATTATAGAGCAAATAAAATGCTGAAAGCACTTACATTGGACACTGCTCTACCTATTTCTTCCAGGCTAGGAAAGGAAAAGGTTTAAGGTGAAGCTGTCTCATGGTTGTACACTACATTTAGTTGTATCATTACGTATTATAAAATGCTTGTCCAACTTATTAGTCATGATGGTGCACTGTTTTGGACTAGTTAGCTCCTTATTAGTCCTTACTAGTTGGAGCATTGGACCACAAATTGGCAGCGGATTTTGACATTTTCAATCACTTCTAATCGGCCAAACAGCTAGATATAAAGATAAAGATATGTACCAATTCAAATTAAGGTAGTGAAATCAGGCGTCGCTCCTTTCTCTCTCAAGCATCAATCAATTAACTGGACACAATGAACTGAGAGGTTTAACAAGAAGCAAGCGCAATAGATTGCACCAAGATGCATGTATTTGAAACTGAAATGGCCGAGCAGTGCTAAACAATACTATAAACACATACAGTGCTAAACTGAAATTGGAAATGATTATCTAGTTTCTCATCAAACACTTACAGAGCTTAAGTTATGTGGTTTCAGCTAAACACATAGCATAAGTTCTAGGGATTGCAACAAATGCAAGCTGCCTTTTAGTGATGGTGAGTCATGTTTTTTCTGACTAATTTATAAAGGTTTGCATCACTAAAAGATTTAAAACAAATTTAAATTATACATAAAAAATAGCAGGCTATCACAAACATGCCGTGGTTACTGTCGAGACAAACAAAAACAAGGCCTACTGGAGGCGTTCTTGTATGCACGCAATAGAGAAGAGGGAGAGAAAGGGTGAGGAAAATGAGCACCTACCGTCCTTGTAGATCGAGATGTGGCGGGGACTAGTGGAGGCTGGAGACGAGGTGCCGACGACGCACACAGGTTGAAGACGGTCGTCAACCACCGATGATGCGTCGTCGGCGTGTGGGGGAGGGACATCGGGGGCCGAGCGTGGGGCACCGGGAGCCTGCGTCGTCGACGCGCGGGGGCGGGCACCGGGGGCCGGGTGCGGGACCGCTGAAGGCTCCCTAGGGTGGGTGCACGGGAGGGGCACGGGAGGGGGCGATGGGGCGCGGGTGCGGGGAGATGCACGGAGATGGGGGCGAGCGTCGGGGGCCAGGTGTGGGACCGCTGGAGGCTGAAGGTTCCTTGCTCACCGGTGGCGTCGCCGCTCCTTTGGAAACCCTAGGGCGGGTGCGCGGGAGGGGGCGCGGGTGTGGGGAGATGCGTGGAGATGGGGCACACGGGTGCGGGGAAGGGGCGCGTGATGGCGTCGGCGGGGAAGGGGCGCGGGCTGGCGTCGGCGGGGCAGCCTGACTGCGTCGGAGGAGAAGATAGCACCCAAATGAAGACGACACCCGTGCGCCCTCTGTTTTATAGATGGGATGATTTGTAGGGGCGGTTCCCGATCGAGCCGCCCCTACAAATGCATTTTTAGGGGCGGTTCCTGATCCAGCCGCCCCTACTAATGCATTTATAGGGGCGTTTCCTGATCCAGCCACCTCTACAAATAGTTTATATTTTTTAAATAATAAATTCTATATTTTTTATATCATAAAAACACAAAATAATATAAAAAAATTGTGTATATGCACAAATATAATATTTTGTATTATTCTATATATGAAGAAATATATATAAACAATTGTGGTCAAAACAATATAGAAAACAAAAAAACAAAAATTAAAAATTTGAATTTTAAAACTTCGACTATAATTTTATGACATTAAATGAAATAAAATAAAAATGTTGTAAACATAAAAGTTGTATAACTCATCAACATGTACAACTTTTATTTTAGTGATCTTGTCATGTGACTTTGTTTGAACGATTCAAAATTTGAAATTCAAATAATTTCAACTTGAAACAATATTTTGAAAAAGTAAATGATTTCAGATGAAAAACTCATGAATACCAAAGTTGTAGAACTCATCAATATGTACAACTTTTATTTTGATCATATTTTTATTTGATCAAATTTGAACAGTTGAAATTTTGAATTTTAATAATTGGCAACTTCAAACAAGATTTAATGGTTGAAAATCTCGTTCGAACTTATCATTTTTTTTAATTTGAAAATTTGAAGTGCTCAAACTTTGTCAAATGAAAAGAATGACTAAATCAACACACTAACTTTGTCACTAATTTTGAACAATTTAAATATTAAATTTCAGAAAATGACAGCTTCAAACCTGATTTTCAAACACTAAATGATTTCAGCTGTAAAGGTGATGAATATAAAAGTTGTATAACTTATCAAGATCTCCTACTTTTATTTTGGTCATTTCTTCATTTCATAAAGTGTTAAGTGATTTCATAAAGTTTTAGTAGTAATAGAGTGGTAGTCTCACACAAATGCATAAAATGTAGTCTCACACACATACAAAAATATATAGTCTTAAACACGTACATAAATATATAGTCTCACACGCATGCATAAATGAAGTCTTACAAACACACACTTATACAAACACTACACATTCAACAACTAGCTAGCCCGCTGTAACGACTTTCCTCTTGACACCTTTTCGTTTCTATGGCATTATGTCTTTGGGAAGGTTCTTTTTCACAACACTGATCTTTTTAGGAAAGTCTGTGAATAGCGGCATCTCATCGTAGTTATTGTAAGCTTCAACATCGTCCACGCCATCAACTCCAATAATGTGCTGTTTTTCGAAGGCAACCACGTGCTTTGTCTTCTTCTTCGGAGGGAGGTTACTTTGTGGGTCAGACATATTGAAAACTTGTGCGACACATGAAGCGAGCACCCAAGGGTCATCTTGGTAGCCTAGATTCTCGAGGTCCAGGACTCTCAATCCGATCCCATTCAGTTCGTGTTGTTTGATCCAGCGGCATCGAAACAGGGCCACCGTTATATCCCTTCCATAGTCAAGTTTCCATATCTCTTCAATGATGCCAAAGTATTGGATCTTTCGCCCCAATCCATCAATAGCCTCTATTCAAACACCACTGTTTTGGTTTACATATTTACTATCCTTTGCGTGGGTATAGTACGTATACCCATTGATGTCATAAGCATTCCAAGATGTCACTTGTCTCGATGGCCCCTCCGCTAACCTACTGATGGTAATAGAGTCTATGGTTTCTCCAGGCGGTATGTTTTGGTCCTTCAACCATGTAGTTAGTCGTTACTTGTGTTGTTTTATGACCCAATTATCCGAACGGCTATTTCTCTCCGCCATAATGATAGCCAAGTGTTCATCAATATACGGTTGCATCAGTTGTGTACTCTGCAAGACATTGTAATGCGCCTGACTCACCTCTTTGTAATCATGGTCGATGAACACTTTTCTATCACTGGTGCCCTTCCCAGCTAGCCTACCCTTGTGACGAGAATCGGGTTTACTAATCCTTTTCTGTACTTTTAGGTACTCTTGACAGCACTCGATGACTTCTTCGGTACTATAACCCTCTATCATAGAGCCCTCTGGGTATGCTCGATTATGCACGTATCGACTTAGAACCGACATGAACCGCTCGTAAGACCACATTTCATGCAAGTAGCAAGGGCCCAATGCCTGTATCTAATGAACCATGTGAATAATGAGATGTGGCATTATATCAAAAAAGCAGAAGGTAAACACATCTCTAGTTGATTTTGTGTCTCCACCACAAATTCATGTAGGTCACTCAGCTCTTGCTTGCCAATCTTCTGTGAGATCTTCGAAAAGAAGTAGCACATGCGGGTGATGGCCATTTTCAAGAACTCTGGCTTTATAGCCCTAATTGCAATAGGTAGAAACACTGTGAGCATCACATGGCAATCGTGAGCCTTGCAGTGTGTTATTGACAAGTCCTTCATCGACACTAGCTTCTTCACATTTGCTGAAAACCTAGTTAGGACTTTGATCCCCCTTAAGAAAGTGCATATAGCTCTCTTCTCATCTGGTGTTAGGTTGAAGCACGCCGTAGACAGAGTGTATTTTCCATTAGCCTCAGGTATCGGGCGAAGCTGTGGCATCACGTTTAGCTGCACCATGTCTTTCCGTGCTTTCAGATCATCCTTTGACTTGCCTGTGTCCATCAAGGTAGCAATGAGACTCTCAAAGATATTCTTCTATATGTGCATAGCATCAATGGCATGGGGGACCTCCAAGTCTGGCCAATAAGGCAGATACTGAAAGAAGATCGATTGTTTCTTGAAAGGTACTCCTTCGACAGGAGGTGTGCTTCTATCTCTGTTTGTCCCATCTGGATTCTTCTTTCCATAGACGACGCATATGTTTTTCACCATTCTGTACACGCGTTCTCCGTTATGACGTCTCTCCGGAGGGGGTTCAATCTCCGGGGCGTTGTCATAAAATCTAAAGAACAATTTGCTGCGGTACTTGTGACTTGTCTTTAAGAAGCGTCGGTTCCTTAGGTAAACTATCTTCTTAGATGCATCCAGGTACACCCATGTAGTACCATCCAAGCAAACCAAGCATCCCGTCTTCCCTTTGATCTGTCCAGACAAAGCAAACAACATGGGGTAATCATTGGTAGCAACAAATATTATTGCTCTACATATGAAGTCCTCCTTTCGGAACGCATCGTACATCTGCTCCCCATGCCTCCATAGCCTCTCCATTTCTTGCATCAAAGGCTCGAGGAACATGTCTATATAAATGCCTGGTTGTTTAGGGCCAGAAATAAGAATAGTGAGGAGAAGGTACTTTCTCTTCTGACACAACCATGTTAGGATATTGTACATGGTCAAGATCACTGGCCATGTGCTGTGGTCGCTCATCCTCTCATTGAAGGGATTCATTCCATCGGTGCTCAAGCCAAACCGTACATTCCTTGGGTCATCGCTGAATTCTTTGTGCTTCTCATCAAACCTTTGCCACTGACTACAATCAGTCGGGTGTGCAATCTTATCATTATCCACCTTGCGCTCATCATCCCACCATGTCATGAGTGCGGCTTCTTTAGGGTTTAGGAAGATACGTCTCAAGTGGTCGGTCATTGGCAGGTACCACGTTACCAAGGCAGCAATTCTTCTCTGCTTTGCATCGTTGCCTAATGGAGTGTCCTCTGGGGGCTGAGATTCTTGTACCACCTTTTTTTACCCTTTTTATTCCTCTTTTTCCCCATGGAGGCTTCGTCCCCACCGTAAAGGTCATTGTTCTTGTACCGGCTGGCCCCACACCAGGGACATTTATCCAGTGACTTGAACGTTTCGCCACGAAAAAGTATACAGTGGTTGGGGCATGCATGGATATTTTCAACCCCCATTGTCAATGGACTTATGACCTTCTTCGCTTGGTATGTGTTGGTGGGAACTGAGTTTGGTTATGGCAGCACCCATGATAGGAGATGCAATAGATCATTGAAACTATAGTCTGACCAGCCGTACTTAGCCTTCAGGATGAGCAGCTCAAGCACAAAACGTAGCAATGTCCAATGTGTCGGACAACCCTTTTCAACACCATATACAATCTTCTTCGATGCTTTTGTCACCCTTTCCAAATTTTCTAAACCTTTCGGGCTATTTAGTAAAATCTCTGGTCCAAGGGCTCGAATCATATCCTCCAAATCATCTTCATCCCCGACACGTGCTCCACCATCATTCTTGGCACCACCTTCGTCGTTACCATCCCAACCACCAGCATCACCACCTTATTCATTGTCAAACTCGAAATCCATTCGTGCATCAAGCTCTGCTGAATATTGGGACAGAGATTCTATGGTTTTGTCGTCGTATTCCTCCTCATCCTCGTCGTTAACAATAACCGTTTCACCCTGATGAATCCACACTGTGTAGTCCTCAACAAATCCTCGCATAATCAAATGTGATCTGATGATAGTCACATCTGTTCATGCCATACGGTTCTTGCAATCTTTACATGGACAAATAATTGTATCCTTATTCTCTTTCAATGTCGTTGCATGCTTCTTTGCGGCTTCAATAAATTTATCCACCTCTTCACGGAAACCTACCTTGAACCTTAACGAACCGTACATCCAAGAGTTCATGTACTCCATCTTTTACAACAACAACAAAACAAATATTAAAGGACTACTTATTCAGATATATATAAAAATGAAACAAATTAATAATTACTTAAGAATAATTGTATATACTTCAGATATATATGAATATAAATCTAATATAATTACATGAAGCATACAAACACACCATGGTAAAGGAAAATTAATTAATAGCCCATTTATCCATAAATAATTAAAATACATATTTATTGATTACAATAAACAATTTCAAAGACAACAATTAACAACAATTATACTTTACCCAATATCTTTCATACAAACCCTAGTCCAATTTCATCAAACATAAATTTACAAAAATGAAATTAATAAAAAAGCCAAACCCTAGATCTAGATCCACATGCACATGAAACATCCATAAAACTAACTAATTGAGAAAAACAAAACTCTAATTACTCACTAACCAACCATTAAAACTTCAAAAAAAATATGAAATAGCATTTTCTTATCTTCTACAACCTCTCCACCAAAGGATTTGAGACCAAAACCTTCCACCCTTAGTAGAGCAATTTTTGGGAGGTGCTCAAGGCCTCCCCACATTTTTTTCACGGGTTAGAGTGAGTGACCCGAGGAGAAAGAAGCTGATGCATCTGTTTTATATGGAGTGCATTTGTAGGGGCGGCTTGTGATTAAGCCGCCCCTACAAATCGGAGCTATAAATACGGAGCCATTTGTAGGGGCGGCTCAATCACCAGCCGCCCCCTACAAATAGCATTTCCAGGGGCGGTCAGTGATTAAGTCACCCCTACAAATCAGACCACATTTGTAGAGGCGGCTCGTAACACCAGCCGCCCCTGCTGTTACATTTGTAGGGGCGGCTGATGTCTGGGCACCGAGCACGCCACTGTAGGGACGGCTCCATCACCAGCCGCCCCTAAAAAAATCAAACCATTACTAAAAAATCATTTTTTACGTAGTGCGGGTTCGTGTATTACCAAGTACACCACGTAGGTAGCCTCCTCACTGTCTCTGCTGGTGACGACGGCCAACAGGAGGCGATGGAGAGACGACGCCTGAACGGCGCGTTTGTCCACACACGCATGCACGTATTATATCGACGCATAATATGCACACCGGAAGGATTAGGAAGCTAAGCCCGGTTGGTGAGACCAACCCTTCGTCCTGTCATCGCATGGACACGACTCCATCGATTCCTTCCATTCCCCCTTCACCCCTCCTCCTCCTCGTTGTTTTTTCCTTGTCGGCTAGCTACCTCCTGCAGCTAGCTAGCCCTGCTGCTGTGATGGCGATGCTTGGCTGATCTGATCATGCGCGCGGATGTGCCATCGGGGTAGGCAACCACAACCAGTGTATAGTACCAGCGGCACACCCGGGGACAAGGAAGCCCGTCCCTGTTACGTGTCCATGCAACGGACGGAGCAGGTGAGCCTGCCTCCATGATCGTTCACAAGAAATGCACACCGTCTGTAGCCGGATATAAAAAGGGCAATTAGGCATCATTAGGTTTGATTTTGAGCGACCTAGCACAGGCCGAGGCATGTGGTTCAGTGCCCTGTAGTACGTACTGCTGCTACCAGAACCAGGCCCTACATGCTGCAGTGCTGCTGCTGCTGCTGCTGCTGCCGCCGCCGCCGCCGCCGCCGCTGCCTGCTCTTAAAACTCAAAATAAAACTCAAAAGGACATGAAGAACGGGAGAAAGCAAACCTCATCGGCTCATCAAGACCCCATCCCGGTCCCGGCTCACTGCACCTCCATTTGACCAATTTTGTTAAAAAAAACAAACAAACAAACGAGTAAACATGCAAAGCTTTGCAAAAGGAAAGAAAATCCTCTCGGGTCAAAAAGAAGATAAAAAATGATAGCTCGACCGTACTTTGGCACCATTTTTGAACGCAAAGCGTGCTGGACGCAGGAGATCTGCATTTCATTCCGAGCAAGTAGATACAAATATCCTTTTGGTTTCGCCATCACCATCCTTGCCTGTCGCTTTCACCGCCGCGAGCCACGACCGCTTTATCCCTTTCTTGAACCACCCATCCCATCCCATCCCATCCCATGGATACTGGCCAACAGCTTGTCGCTAGGATATGGATATCCCCTTGCCTTTTGTTGCTCTCGTTCTTGTGCAGGTCAGCATGTGCATGAGAGGAAGAGGCGGAAAGGAAGAGAGAGGATTATATCATGGTCGCATATGATTGTCGCGGCGCTACGCGCCGCAGGATCGCAAACCCCCCGCGCCAACGGCTCCATCTCCTCGTCTCCATACATTGTGTGCGAGCTGCGAGATTTTGTCATTCTGCTGCCCGTACTCGCTGTCTACGAGTCTATCATGTATACGGTGTAGTACTCTAATCTAGGCTGCGAATTCGTCAATTGTTCCCATAGCCATGCATCACGACTAACGCTGCCCACTTCTTTAGTTTTTTATATTTTCTTTACAAAAATGCTATACAATACACATATGTTTTAGCATAAAAAAATATTTGGATTTTTTTTATCCCTCTCTCCCTCTCTCTTTTCAACTGCTTGCAGCGGCGATGGGGCTGGGGACTTGCAGGACCAGTGCGGGGACGTGAGCGTGCCCTTCCCGTTCGGTTTGAGCCCCAGGTGCCACCTGCCGGGGTTCGACCTCACCTGCGACACCAGCCACACGCCGCCGCGGCTGCTCCTTGGCAATGGCACCCTCTAGGTGACTGACATCTCCCTCGACTGGGAACTTTTTTTTTTTTTGTCCTTGCATTGAAAAAAAATGTTTCTTGTGATCTGTGGATCTGTGATATTGTGATTTGTGATTGTATGGAGGTAAAAGAGAAGCCTAGAGGTAGAAGAAGGACGGAGGTTGTTGGATCTTAATTCTATGGTGCAAAAAAAATTCATGTGTTGAAACTGCATAAAACATATGGTTGTTGGGTAGACAGACTCTTTCTTTATACTAGTCCATTGCACGGGTTAGATTCTTCCGTAATAGAAAACCATATTTAATATATGTTTAAATAAAAATTACTTCATTCAATTTACCGGAAATGATAAGAACTTATTAGGTTACCTGGAAATACCCGTGAAGCTGAATTATTTGTCTACATCATCTCCGAATTGTTGATATGTGCACCAAAAAATATAACATAAGATGATGCTTTTTTTTATGGATTGCCTCTTTGTTTGACTTTTTAATGGACTTTCTTTCTCTATGTGTTTTTTCTTTTTGCTGGATGTAGTCGTATTTCCATGTTTCTTTTTGTTAACATATTCCTTTTCCTGCAAGCAATTTGAACAGTTATATTAAAGAGAAGTATACTTAATCTAATAATTGAAAATAGAATGTGTTTGTTCATTTCCCTACATTGTTTTCTGATTTAAGCACATCAGGCATGTCACTACCCACTTTTCCTTTGTCGCTTGGTAGGTCCTGAAACTATGCACGCACAATATTATTTTGCACACGATGTAAATAGAATAGACATTGTGATGTAATTGAGTATACCTTTGCTGCCAACCTGCATTTATGAATTCTCCTATAGATAGCTAATACTACTAGTTTCCTCCCACTTACCTACCCCACCATACCTACTTACATAGTATAAAACATGCCAGCGGTCCAGCACCAGGATAGCAAATCATAAATGAGGTGTCTGTGTTGACACAAGAGAATATTTGAACGTAGGAGGAGCCGAATTTATGGGGTATGTGTTGACACAAATTATAAATAACAGATTTTAAGATGTATTAGCATAAATCATAAGAGATAATTTTTTCTATGGAAGGACAAGGACAAAAAAAAGAGGTGTGTGTTGATACAAATCATAGTTAACAGATTTCAAGATGTGTTAGCACAAATCACAAGAGATAATTGACATTTATTAGCAGTAAATTACATATTTGAACCTTAACATGAGCCTCCGGTTGTAGCCATATTTGGATGACACCCTAGTTCCTCAACCAAGTACTTGCACACCTGGCATGCTGCTCGATCACCATTTCCTATGCCAAGGTTCCTTATGATACCTTACACATAATGACACAAACAAGGTCTAAGGTATAAGTGTGAACTTGCAATAAATCACTAGGTAACTTAATAGCTTGGACCACATCTACACCACTAATCCAACGTGCGTATCAATGTAGGCCCTAAGAATGATTACATCACCAATGAAAACACCATAGTTTAATTAATACAAATCAATAAGCAATGAGGATTCCTTAAGTAGTGAGGATTCTCTAAGTACAAATCAATCTTGGGGCCCCACACTGGTAGAGAACAGAGCTTTACTCCCGATGGGGAACCCTCTCTAGTCCCGGTTCCCCACCCGGGAGCAAGCATCCAGGACTAAAGGGGGTCCTTTAGTCCCGGGTCAGGAACCGAGACTAAAGGAGGACCTTTAGTCCTGGTTCGTATTACCAACCGGGACTAAAGGTGCCTCCTGACATGCCACGATGGCCGGCACCTTTAGTCCCGGTTGGTAATACGAACCGGGACTAAAGGTTTTATTCTTTTTTTCTTTTCTTTTCAAAATAGGTTTTCGAAGTCGTATTGTACGCTGCTAATTATACATTTATACGTGCGTATAGTATATTTCGGTTCAAGCACAATGAACGTATTAAATTACACAATTCAAGCATAGAAATATATATATATATATATATATATATATATATATATATATATATATATATATATATATATATATATATATATATATATATATGCATGCATGCATCATATATATATTTACATGCATGCATGCATATGTGTATTTTACATTATATTATTTCATGTGCATATATTACAAAAAGATTGCATTACAGTTGTTGTGATATAACAAGTTTCCTCTCATCCTCTAGCTTGGCTTTCATGGCAGTGTTGGGTCGAAGTAGAACTCGCCCTTGGAATCGATGACCTGCTCATTAAAAAATCCGGCTATAGACTCTTGAATTGCATTGATTTGGTCTTGCCGTATGACCTTTTCCTCCAACCATCGAGTCTACAGGTTTGAATTAAAGGAAAATAAATTAATATATGTACATATATATATATAAAGACATAGTAACATAATTAATAATAATAATTAAATGAATATATAGTGTATTTTTAACGTACTTTGAGTCTCTCTGTAGGAGTTCTTTGGGAGACCACCTTGATAAACTTGCAAACATAGTAACCACAGTAGTTGTTCCCCTGTTCCTGCCTCAGACACCACTTTACGAGAAAAAGATTTGTCATCCAATCTGGTGATCCGGTGAAAGCTATATGTTTAATTAATAAAGATGATGCGATTCAGGGGACTTACTTTCAAAGGGATTACATTCAGTGGCGCTTTGCATTTTTCCATGTGTTGCTTCTTAATAAAGGTTTTCCAAACACTGCCCAATAAAAAATTTGCCACATCATCAGATATAGTTAATCATCATGTTTGTGTGTATATATAGTTGCTAGAGATCCCGAAATTACCTCTGGATAATATCTATCATATCTTGGTAGTCTTGTTGTGGTTTTCTCATCGAGTCATAGATTATCAAGTGACTTTTCACCAGATCGATGTCCATCAATATCCAGTGATTGCTGCATGTGTTTATAGGATGTAACGCATAACACTCATTAATTAACTAGAATCAACATATGAGCCATTAAGGATGATCGACATTATTAACACTCACTTGAAGTTATAGGGAAAGAGTATATCCTTCTTGTGGCGTTGGTTCACTAAGAAGTTCATGAGGTTACTCTCTGACTCAGACTTCCAATTAGTCTTTGGAGTAATTGGGTCTTTGAATACTATATGGGGATCAACAAAACCAATTTCATTGCAGCCTTCCTTTCTGAGCTCTGTCATTGTAAATCTACATATATATAGTACTTGTTAGGATAATTTATATGCATATACACATATATGATGAGTTTAATAATAGATCGAAAGAATTATTACTTACAGACAATAGCAGCTAATGATAACTTTGTCCAGAGAGGTCAGGTGGCATAGTTGATGAAATTCTGCAAAGTCAACATACATAACATCATCGCCACAGAATCAATGTTTGTCTCTAATTCTGACACCAACGCAGAAGTCTCCACCGGTAGACGCCTGCATGTACCACTTGTTTAGCAGGTACATTTGCGTCCCCAGATCAGATAAGGCTTGAGGGTTGTATAGACTCTGGCCTAGTACAAATTTTTTCTTCCAAATATCAACCTCCGCCGCACTCTCAATGTTTCCATCACCAAACATCTAGTAAAGGTCGAGACCAGTCTCATCAATAAATTCACCAAGGTGATCCAAATCGACATCTGGAGGTATGTTTGCCTGATGCATTAATCCTAAATTTGAACCATATTCATTACCAACAACTAGCGGGGGGACTGATTGGTGCGCTTGTTGTCCGAGTTGGGCAACTCCTTTCCCTGCCCGCTTCTTTTTCTGTGACGCCTCAATTGACTTGGTGAGAGTGCGGTCATAGTCCGATAACGTTGATTTGGAAGGCTTACGAGATTCCCGCTGTTGTTGCTGGTAAGAAGCCACCCTTTTTCTTAGAATATCTGGAGCTACGAAGAAGTATGGTTTCTCCGGGTTTCTCCTTGCTTCTTGATTCTTTTTAAGTTTGTCATAGAATCTAGACATATCTTTTTTATATGCATCAGTTCCTTCTTCCTTCTTCAGATATTATTTTGGGAATAGCCCTTGGTTTCACGGTGGCTTTCTTTGCAGGCGGGGACTGGTTCTTCGTTTGAGGGGCTGGCCTCTTGCTAGGCTTCTTGGTAGGCGGGGGCGGGGGAGGCGTTGGAGACCTCCTTGGAGGTGTTGGCAGCGGCGTTGGAGACCTCCTTGGAGGTGGCGGCTGCGGCGTTGGAGACCTCCTTGGAGATGGCGTGGATGCAGCCTCGCCTTCCAACATAATGTCATCGTATAGAGCACTATGATGATCTGGCGATTGAACAATTGGATTTAGGTTGGGGGAGGATCTGCTACAAAAAAAGGAATGGCATATTATTATAAGTAGATTGTTAATTATTTAAGCCAATACAAATTAATGATGTAGTGTTTTCATCCGCACGTACCTATGGTGAGGTAGTTCAGGAGGAGGTGGAGCCGACATCCCTGGAATGATGATGTAGTGCTTGCGCCATAGAATGAATGCCTTCTCCGCTTCTCCTAGAGTCTTCTCGCCATCACCTCCAGGAATGTCAAGAGGCAAATCACTAAAACATTTTCAGCTTTATCTACCGAGATGGTAGCATATCCTTCTTGGATTATATTCCCATGAATCCTTGGTGTCTTGGTTCGGTCAATAGGATTAACAAGACCGATAGCCACCTTGATTGTGGAATTCCCCTTCGGAATATGTAGCTCACACGTTGTACAAGGTTCAGTGACGTCATCCACAGGGAAGCGCAGTCCTGTGTCCCCTTGATTTGGTATCTCCGTGCAAGCGCAGCTGCTTTTCAACTGAACAGATTGGCTAATGTTGATTCCTGGCTCTGATGCCTGCTTGCTTGCACTCACTGCTATTTGCACTTGCCTTCTGATTTCCTCCTGCATTCTCGCTTCAAGGTTTTTTTCCCGCTCCTGTGCTTCACGCACCGCTTCCTCCAACCTCTGGAGCCGCTGTGCCTCTTCTTCCTTCTTTCTCTGGCGGCTTCTGTAGGAAGGTCTGTTCTGAGGGAATCCATGCTCCCACGAGACACTTCCTTTGCCTCTAGTTCGGCCACCATGTTCAATAATCCCGATGGCATATGTCAGCTCATCCTTCTCTCTGTTGGGCCTGAACGCACCACTAGCAGTAGCTCTCTGAGCATAAAACAATCTTTCTGCTGCTTCTTACAGTCTTGCGCCATAAACGCACTTCCCTATCTCCTGGTCTAGTGTTCCCCCATGAGCGAAAAACCAATTCTTTGCACGTTCTCCCCACTCGAGTGATTCTGGTCTGATACCCTTGGCGAGAAGGTCTGCTTCCATTTTGTTCCACTTCTTAATGGCAGTTGGGTAGCCACCTGATCCCAAGTTATGGTGGTATGTCTTCTGTTGGGCATTACGTTGGTTCTTTATCACCCGACTCACACCCTCTTCCGAAGTCTTGTACTGTACAAACTCATCCCAATAGGGCCTCTGCTTTGAGATCAGGCCTAGGACAGTAAAATCTGGTGCTATGTTCTTCTTGACATACGTCGTGTATAGGTGTTTCTTCCAAGTCTGAAACTGGGTGGCCATCTTCTTCATTGCCCAATCTCTAACTCGCTCCTTCAATTCATCACCATCTATTATATCATCATAACCATCTGTTTGGAGCGTGAAATGTACCAAGACATCTTTCCAAATTAACGTCTTGTCACGATCGGAGACAAAACTGATATGAGGAGCATTGGTCTTCTTCTTCCATTTACGGGTACTAATCAGGAGCCGGTCCCATACAAGGTAACCATAGTGGTGCACAAATTTCATTTTATTCGCCCCCCCCCCCCCCCCGGTTCTCCTATATCCACATTGAACTCCGAGATGATGAAGCGGCCCTCCAATGGCTTTTTGGGACCTCGAACATTTTTACTCTTCGTTGTAGTTGTTGATGTCGATCCAGAGGGCTACAAAACATAAATATTATTTTTAATGTCATGAGCACACATAAGACATATGATAATATATATAGCTAATAATAAAAAATATATACTTGGCCAATATGTTGTTGCTCATTTTGTTCAAGAGCTAAGTACTAACTCCCGTTATCTGCATCCTCTTGCACGTTATTTTTAGCACCATCATCGCCGGCAACTTGAGTGCCATTGTTGATCAAATTCATCATCAACTCCTCCTCATCCATGTTTCTCGGGTCGGCCATCTAGCTTCAAAAAACAAAACCAATATATAGTACATCAAATCTTTGCTTACATGCGTAAAATCTACGAACAATATGCATTATTAAATCTTGCCCCTCGATCACGGACGCAATTCGCCACACTAGGGCGAACTGTGTCGGTACTAGGGCGAATTAGGGCTATACATAAACGGCCAAGGGCGAATTGCGTCGGTGACTAGGGCGAACCACGTCGGTGACATCAACAGCGCGGTTCGCCCTGGTGTGATTGTTTAGCGTTAACGATAATGATAATACGAATGTTGATCGACTAGGCCGCGAGAGAGGGCGGTGTGACAAGAGTGGCGGTGCTCCACTCCGCCGTATATATGTCTGTACACATAGGTGACCGAGGGCGGCGGTGCTCCGCCATATACATAGAAACGCATGGGCGAACGAGGGCGGCGGTGCTCCGCGACGTATATATACATGCATATGAATACAAATGATGTATATATACGTGTCGGCGAGGTGGCCGGTGTGCTGACGACGACGACGTGAGGCGGGCTGGCGTGCTGACGATGATGATGTGAGGCGGGCCGGGGCGGTGTTGGTGCGTGATGTTGTGATCCTATGTACCATGTGAACCATGTAGTCATTCATCATATGAGAAAATTCTATGCTGATAATGTAAGTATAAGTCATTATGAAACGTAAGTATATGTGTCTTATTGCTAATATAACCATTACTATTTCCGAAATGATAAGAATTTATCTTCTTTTTGGACTTTTCTTTCTTGTGGCCCAAATTGTCTGTAGCCATGCATGCAAGTCCAACCAAAACTGCTTACATCATCACATGTGATATTTTTTATAAACTAAAAAACGCTTAGTTTACAAACTGGGTATCCAAATTGAGTTCCTATTTGACCATTATATATCCTACAACAAATCCTTCAAAAAAAAGACCCTACATGAATATATTTGGATAAAATTTCGTTAACAAACATTGATCTATGAAGATAGAAAAAATTCTTGTATTGAGCAAAGGCAATGTTCTAGATTCATGAAAC
The DNA here is from genome assembly GCF_019320115.1 of Miscanthus floridulus. Taxonomy (NCBI): domain Eukaryota; kingdom Viridiplantae; phylum Streptophyta; class Magnoliopsida; order Poales; family Poaceae; genus Miscanthus; species Miscanthus floridulus. The sequence goes on from NC_089595.1 coordinate 19,768,242, forward strand.
AATGTTCTACTTTCAAAAGAGAAATGTTTTCAGTTCAGGAGAACAAATTTCTACGTTTCAGATCTATTCGGTATCACAGCAAAATATAACATTTTTTGAAGTTTTCCGGCCACCGTCTGAGAATGTACAGAGAGACGAACTGATCACCTCGAGCTCGGCAGTGGAGGGCCTCGGATGCGCGCGGAGGAGGGCGCGGTGGAGGGCCACGGGCGCGCACGGAGGAGGGGCACGGGCGCACGCGGAGGAGGGGCATGGGCGCGCGCGGTGGAGGCCGCACGAGGAAGAAGAGGGCGGCGGTGTCACGGAAGGCGAACGGACGGCAGCGCGAGGAAGAAGAGGGCGGCGGTGTTCGACGAGGAAGAAGACGAGCGGATCGATCTGCGCCCGGCGCTGGCGGTTATATACCAGAGAGAATTACTCCCGGTGCCAGCCACCAGCCGGGAGTAAAGGGTCCTTACTCTCGGTGCGAGTTACCAACCGGGAGTAAAGGGTTTTTTTGGCAGGCCACGAAACTGCAGCCCACCTTTACTCCCGGGTGGGCTTTCCACCCGAGAGTAAAGGTGGCCTGCAGTTTCGTTTCCCGCCTGTTTTAAGCAATAGTCTTGTTAAATGCAATAGTTTTTGTTAAATACATAGTAAATTAAATAAAAGGCATAAAATTATTTTGTTAAAAATATGGATTTTCTTTTTCTTTATTGCGCATAGGAAAATCTATAACCTAACTTTTTTTATTTTTTGTTACAATTATAAAACATAATGTAACTAATATTTATTATTTCGTTAATGCAAAAATATAGTGTTTAATTAAAATTATTAAAACTATTGGTTTTGGACAGGAAATTTGTTTTCACATCATTTTAACGTTAATATTTTAATTTTTCATCACTCAATATCCTAATTTACCTTTTTGAGAGAGAAATCCCACCAAATCAAACATTGATTTAATTTGAAATATGACATAATAAACATCTGAATTCACAATTATTACATAATATCTCAAACACACACTACATTAAATCATTATATCATCAAGTGGGCACAGTAGTGAACTTCTTCTTTACGTATGTCCCTTGGTTATGATCGCGTCGTAACCATAAAGTGTCCTCATCATTTACCAAGACGCTAGGGTCTTTGTTCACTTTGAATGGCAGAATTCGATCATCCTTTTCATAATCTTCTGACATGTCCGACTTGTCCTCAATTCCCACGATGACTCTTTTCCCTGAAAGAACTATGTGGCGCTTTGGCTCTTTGGTTGAGTCATTATCGTTTTTCTCTCTTTTTGGTTTGGTAGACATATCATTGACATAGAACACCTGATTCACATCCTTAGCAAGGACGAATGGTTCGTCTTTGTACCCAATATTACTAAGGCCTACTGTTGTCATTCCATACTCATTGTCTACTGTTACCCCACCTCCGGTCACCTTGACCCATTGGCACTTGAACAATAGGATCTTCAAAGTAGGTGCATATTCTAGTTCCCATATTTCATCTATGCGTCCATAATATGTCTGCTTATTCTCATTCGGGTATGTGCATGCATTATATCCCTTGTTTGACTGTCCTGAAAGATTACTTAGAGCAGGCCAATCATTGATTGTTACGAACAACAATGCTCGCAGATCAAAGTGTTCCTGTTTATACTCATCCCACACACGTACACCTTCTTTATTTCACAAAATGAGAAGTTCATCAATAAGTGGTCTCAGGTACACATCGATGTCATTGCTAGGTTGCTTCGGGCCTTGGATGAGCACATGCATCATAATGAACTTCCGCTTCATGCATAACCAAGGAGAAATGTTGTAGATACTTAGAGTAACAGGCCAAGTGCTATGACTACTGTTCTGCTCTCCAAAAGGATTGATACCATCTGTACTTAAAGCAAACCTTAAGTTTCTCGCGTCATTTGCAAACTCTGGAAATTCTCTGTCGATTGCTCTCCACTGGGAACCATCAGCAGGGTGTCTCAACATATTGTCTACCTTATGGTCTTCTTTGTGCCATCGCAACAATTTTGCATGTTCTTTGTTTCTGAACAGACGTTTCAAGCGTGGTATTATAGGAGCATACCACATAACCTTAGCAGGGATTTTCTTCCGTGGACGTTCGCCCTCAACATCACCAGGGTCATCTCGCCTGATCTTATACCGCGACGCATGGCATACCGGGCATGCATCCAATTTCTCGTACTCTTTGCCATGGTACAGGATGCAGTCATTAGGACATGCATGTATCTTCTCTATTTCTAGCCCCATAGGACAGACAACTTGTTTTGCTTCGTAGGTAGTGGCGGGCAATTCATTGTCCTTCGAAAGCATCTTCTTTTGGATTTTTAGTAACTCTCCAAATCCCTTATCAGATACACCATTCTTTGCCTTCTATTGCAGCAATTCTAGTGTGGTTCCCAACTTTTTCTGCCCTGCATCACAAGTTGGGTACAATAATTTCTTGTGATCTTCTAGCATCCGCTCGAACTTGATCTTCTCCTTTTCACTTTCACATTCTCTTTGTGCATCACGAATGACCTGAGAAAGATCATCAGCCGGCTCATCTTCTGTGGCTACCTCTTCTTCAGCTTCTCCCATTGTAGTATCATTGAAGCACGCACCATCGGGAATAATATCATTGTTGTCCCATTGTTCTTCTTCACCTTCTTTCATTACAACACCGGTTTCTCCGTGCTTTGTCCAACAAATATAGTTTGGCATGAAACCCGACTTGAACAAGTGTGAATGAAGAGTCCTTGAGCAAGGATATTCCACCGTATTCTTACATGTGGCACATGGGCAGCACATGAAACCGTCACGTTTATTTGCCTCGACCGCACGTAACAAAGAATGCACACCGTCAATGAACTCTTGGGAGCGGCGATCAGCATTATACATCCAATGACGGCTCATCTGCATTACATGACATAAATACCATATTAAAACATAGATCATAATTAATTATTTATACAACATGCGTGCCACCACAAAAGATACAAATTTATGAAAGCATCGCTACAATGTAGACAATCCCAACTACCACTAAAAGAACTAAAGCTAAAATACATTTCAGGAGCACAAGGATTTCGTGACCAATCTCAACTAAAACAGACAGATCCCTCGATTGTGCAACATCTTTGGGCTTCTTCGGCTGGATCACTACCTCATTAGCCACCGTATCTGCCTGTTGTGCAAGATATTTTTGCACGAGTTCAACATACTCTTCCTCCCAGTAGAAGCCTGAACATTGTCCACTGCCATCCCACTGAAATTAAAACAAAAAATTAGAACTTTAATCACAACCATCATGAAAATAGGTATAAACCAACCATAATCATTAAATATGATAAAATAACTCACATTGCGATCCGGACACTTGTAGAAGATACGATCCTTGTTGGGACCCTCCTTCTTCACTCGGTACTCCATCACAATCTTCATCTCATCATGACACTTGCCGCATGGAATGAGAGGGAGGCCCGGCCTAAGTCGCTTTGGAAACCCATGAGAGGCCGAGGACCCGGAAGCAGTTGCCATCTACTCTCTATACTCATTTTTAATACACTATAAATTTCTCCTTTTATAAACAAATAAAATTAAGAAACTATAAAATTATCTAGATCTCTATACTCATTTTTTAATACATTATAGCTCAAAAACATGTTTTAATAAATAACCATCCGTACTAGTTGACCTTGCTTACGTGATCATCTCGGTGAGCATTTCTCCACCGGACGGTACCGTACTTGGTTAAGGAAGAGCTCCGATTCTACAAGGAAGGGAACATGGTCTTCCACGACCGTTGTCGCTCTCCCTCATAGAACCAAAGTTCCTCCTTGATATCCGTTACTGCTCGGCAGAGAACATGCTCGTCGAGATGAACACGGTCCGCAAGTTCAACTAGTATGGATTTTCTATAATTTTCTAACTATTTTCTAAGTTTATATTTATATATACTACGTTTAGATACGGTGATTGACAGACTACTGCGACGATATCGGGACATGTGAATAAATAACCATCCATACTAGTTGACCTTGCTTACGTGATCATCTCGACGAGCATTTCTCCACCGGACGGCACCGTACTTGGTCAAGGAAGAGCTCCGATTCTACGAGGAAGGGAACACGGTCTTCCACGACCGTTGTCGCTCTCCCTCGTAGAATCAAAGCTCCTCCTTGATGTCTGTTACCGCTCGGCAGAGAACATGCTTGCCGAGATGAACACGGTCCGCAAGTTCAACTAGTATGGATTTTCTATAATTTTCTAACTATTTTCTAAGTTTATATTTATATATATACTACGTTTGGGTACGGTGATTGACAGACTACTGCGATGATATCAGGACATGTGAATAAATAACCATCCATACTAGTTGAACTTGCTTACGTGATCATCTCAGCGAGCATTTCTCCACCGGACGGCACCATACTTGGCCACGGAAGAGCTCCGATTCTACGAGGAAGGGAACACGGTCTTCCACGACCATTGTCGCTCTCCCTCGTAGAATCAAAGCTCCTCCTTGATGTCCATTACCACTCGGCAGAGAACATGCTCGCCGAGATGAACACGGTCCACAAGTTCAACTAGTACGGATTTTTTATAATTTTCTAACTATTTTTTAAGTTTATATTTATATATATACTACGTTTGGGTACAGTGATTGACAGACTACTGCGATGATATCGGGACATGTGAATAAATAATCATCCGTACTAGTTGAACTTGCTTACGTGATCATCTCGGCGAGCATTTCTCCACCGGACGGCACCGTACTTGGCCACGGAAGAGCTCCGATTCTATGAGGAAGGGAACACGGTCTTCCACGACCGTTGCCGCTCTCCCTCGTAGAATCAAAGCTCCTCCTTGACGTCTGTTACCGCTCGGCAGAGAACATGCTCACCGAGCTGAACACGGTCCGCAAGTTCAGCTAGTACGGATTTGCTATAATTTTCTAACTATTTTCTAAGTTTATATTTATATATACTTTAACCTTCTTTCATGTAAATATGCAAGCTTGAAGTGATTTTGAGCTCAAATTGCTTACAAATGAAAAAACCCACAATAAAGAACCATATATATATAGTGAACAAAATGGCATAAGACAATGGTGAAAATGAGAGTATGAGATTGGTAACCTTTACAACTGAAGAATCGACGGAGGAATCGAAGAAATCGATGGAGGAATCGAAGAATGGATGGAGGAACAATGGAGGGAGGGAAGAAGCAAGAACACTGTGCAGTGAGCTTCAAAATGTGCTGAGCTCGGGCTCGGGGAGGAAGAAGGAGACGGCCGATATATAAAGGGAGAACATTTAGTCCCGGTTGGTGGCTCCAACCGGGACTAAAGGTAACTTTCCAACCCCGGGTGCAGCCACGGCCCGGGAGTAGACCTTTACTCCCGGTTGGATCCACCAACCGGGAGTAAAAGTATACCTTTAGTCCCGGTTGGTGGCTCCAACCGGGACTAAAGGTCCCTGCCACCTCTGTCTGGTGCAGTAGCCGTTGGGCAGGGACCTTTAGTCCTGGTTGGAGCCACCAACCGGGACTAAAGGTATTTCTAGTCCCGGGGGCAAAAAATTCTGGGACTAGAGTCCATTTTGGCCGAGGATCAAAGGTCTGTTCTCTACTAGTGCCAATTATCTAATCAACCATAAATTCCTCAATCCTGACCCCACTGACACCATCTTAGTTACCGCCGCCTCTCTTCTTCAGCTAGAACAGGTGACGGAAGATATTGAAGTGTGGAAGGATTCCGAGATACGCCTCATAGAAATAGATGAAGATAGATATGTGTAATATGGTATTTGGGTGGAGGTTACACAGACTAACCACCCAGAGCTCCAACAGATCCCTCAGGAATAGATGAACAGGAAATCCTAATCCACGCTAGAAATAATCCTCAAATACCACCACTTCATCGGTATGAGGCATGGAGAAGGGCTCACCAAGGGTCGGCCGCCATCCGACGGTGACGCGGTCAGGCAGAACACCCGCCTCCACCAATCTGTTGAGCTCCACCTCTCCCGTTCACAACGGGACCCATTCTTCGTCATGTCGGATTTTGCCGCTCGCCTTCTGGGGGCTCGTCTTCTTCGGCTTCGTAGCTCCCTTCTTCGGCGCCATCTCTCAGATCTGGTTCGGGTTTGGCGGCTGAAGCAGGTGTAGATGTGAATCTGGAAATGCGATGGCTGAGGAGGAAGATGAAATGGCAAAGAGGCAAAGGTATGAGCGCGAGGTGCGGCGGCGCAGTTATAAAGCACTCCCCCCACCTTTTCGCATTTTAGGGTTTTTGGGAAACCGTTCCCTCAATTTGCGCTTCTTTGAATTCTCCACAATTGAAGGTGGGCCGTTACCTAGGCCTTCGCGTAGCCCTGACCCGTATCACTGATTTATCTTCGTAATTTGTTATGGCTCACCGAATATTTGTCGACATCTCTGCCAACCGTTACGGCTCAGTAATTACTACTGTACAGCCATTACTCTGGGGTTTTCTCCGCGATTCTATTTTCTCCAAGTTGACTGTTGTTTCTGACCCTAGCACCATGTGACTACGTCACCTACTATCGGGCTCGGGGACTAAGTGGGCACACTTCACCTAGCGGTGAATGTGCTTTTTGGGGCTATGCCCGGGGACTAGCTGCTTGCTCGGCTGGTTTTCTATTTTTCTTCTACTTTGGACCCTGGCACCACATGACTACGTCATCTACTGTCAGGCTCAGGGACTAAGTGGGCACACTTCACCTCGCCGTGAATGTGTTTGCTGTAATCTGGAAGACTCCGCGCCTCTTGAAGCTGAAGAAGACTATCTCCTTTTCTCGTGGTCAGACTCTAAGTGGGCACACTTGGTCCACTGCGAAGAAATTTTTGATTCTAAACTTGAGCTCCTTACACCCTTATGGCACAAGCCGCACTTGGGTTATACTGCTCAGCTACGGTTCACGTTGCTCAGTGATGGTTCACGCTGCTCGGCAACTGCTCACAACTGCTCGGCAACTCATCACGGTGATTGGGCCATGAGTTTGACTGCTTAGCTTTGTTCGCACCTGCTCGGACAAGCTCAAGACAGCGTTGCACAATGGGTACAAGGCGCTCGGAGACTAGCTGTGGGGGGTATGACCCCGGATACCCATGGCAGACCACATGGGCTATGCCCCCAGGGGCGGCCCTGCCCACAAGATGAAGCCTTGCAGGGCACGACTCTGCTCGACGCCTCCCGCAAGATACCGGGAAGATATCCTAAAGATACTACGAGATCTGTTAGGATATGTATGATCCCAAGATTCCTGTAATCTGTTATTACTTTCTGGTTATCTCTAAGATCTAACCGACTTGTAACCCTGCCCTCCAGACTGTATAAGGCGGGCAGGACCCCCTCCAAACAAACACAATATCATACGATAGCTAATACAAACCAACAGACCACAGGAGTAGGGTATTACGTCATATTGACGACCTAAACCTATCTAACTCGTGTGTCTCTGTTGCGTTCTTATTCTTGATCACACGTTTCTCTGCCGATCAATCTACCTTCGTGGGATACCCTTCGGAGGACTGCCGATGATATTCTGTCGACACTTATATTCCTCCTCTATCCTGTTTGCTCATTTCTGGTGGCTTCTACTCAGTAGCCTTCTCCCTACTACAAAAGCCCAACTAGTGTTGCGGAATGCAGACTGTGGTGTGGTGCAGGAAGAGAGGTGCCTAGGAACAAGTGGGGACTAGTAGCAGCAGACGTACTTCTACAGTTCAGCTCATCTTTGAATATAACCTGGAACACAGCCCAACACAATTGCAGACAAGGATTCCCTAAATAGCGAGGATTCCCTAAGTACTAATGGAAAATTAGTAGGGACAGTGATAAGCTAAAAATAATACAAATCTTATATACAAGCAGATCCTGCTGCCACAAGCACATCCAGATATTGGAGATCACACTGACACACCATTGTAGAGAAAAATAGTACAAATCTTATATACAAAAATATGGTGTGTGCTGGCACAAATATCTGAAATGTGTCGGCAAATCACAAGTAACAATGTCTTTATAAAGGAAAACAAGGACAAAAATGTGGTGTGTGCTAGCACAAGTCACAATAGACAATGCAAAGCCATGTTAGCACAAATCACAAAAGACATTTTTTCTATGAAATGACAAGGACAAAAAAATTGGTTTGTGGTGGCACAAATCACAAAAAAACAAACTTCAACGTGTGTTAGCACAAATCACAACAAATAATTTTTTTCTATGTAAGGATAAGGATCAAAATGAGATGTGTGTTGGCACAAATCATAATTAACAAAGTTCATGAAGTGTCACAAGAGACAATTTTTTTACTATGAAAGGGCGAGGATAAAAACTTGGCTTGGGCAAGCATAAATCACAATAAACAAAAGAAAATGTGAGTTAGCACAAAACACAAGAGATAATTTTTTTCTATGAAAGGGCAATGACAAAAACTTGGTGTGGATAGGCACAAATCACAATAAACAGATGAAAAGGTGTGTTATCACAAATCACAAGAAACCATTTTTTTCTATGAAAGGACAAGATCAAAAAATTGGTGCGTGCTGGCACAAATCACAAAAAACTGAGCCAATAAGTCAGTTAAGCACACCTTGTCTTACTGCATCCGTACCATAGCCATCTCACATGCACTGCACATTGCATCACTCTTGACAGCACCATTTACAACAGATGTAGGATCTGTTGTCATATTGAGAAACAAGTATAAAATTCACTCTTGACAACACCATTTGCAACTTCACTGCTGAACCTACAACATGCTTGATACCTATGTATATCAAGCATGTTTGTACACACAAAAAATATAAGTCATCTATGCATCCATCTATCGTCCTTCCCTCTTCTCCTTGGGTTCCCTTTCTGCCTTCTGTTCCCATTTGGTCTTTGCTTGTGTAGAAACAGATCTAGCCAAGGGACATGGTAGTTTTTCGGTTCCTAGCTCCTTCTTGTTGGACCAGTTGGTGTGGTACAAGAGTATGTGTCTAAAAGCGTGTATGAGTGAGAGGTAACTTGGAAGAGAGATAGATAAAAGGAACGGCCATGCCAACTCTTTAGTTTCTATTGAATCATCTCTTCTGTTCCCAACCAAGGGCTTTATCCCATGTGCTACCTCTCTCTCAGTCTCTCTCATACTCATAGTGCTCTCTTTATCTCTCATCACATCACATAACCAATTCACCATGTGTGTGTTCACGGGAGTTGTTGATGCACCTGAGTGGCACCAAGGCTCTTCAAGAGGAGCCAAACACAAAAAATTTGCAGTGAAGTTGTTGGGTATATGTATGTGTATGTGAATTTTGGCATTTGGTCTACAAACGGAAGTGTATTTTAGCCTTTTCTGTGCATGCCTTTCCCAAAACAGAATTATTTACTACACTAAAAACTAGTAAGTTCATCACATATTATACTATCATGGAGTATTTTAGCCTTTTCTGTGCATGGCTTCAACTAACTAACTAACTGAAAAACAGGTAGAAGAGAACACATAGGAATACAATTTCTTCAAGGACCAAACCTGACAAGAGAACTCAGAAACAGGGCTGATAGGCAACAAAACTAAATGATTATACTATCACCAAATAACCTACAGGGCATCAACTAACAAAAAGATAAAAATAAAAAAACCAATAATGTAACAACCTCATAAAAAATAATATAAACATTAATCTTTTAGATATAGTGCCTAAATGTACTCTGGGCTCTTTAAAATTAAAGTCATAGACCTAAGAAAATTGGCCTCACAAGTGCACTCGGTGCAGATGACAAAAATTGAAGCGGTTTTGCATTATGGACTTATCTCTATATGTTGTCCTCGAGATCAATTGGCAAACAGAGCAGTCCAGAACTATTCTCTAATATGATTTAGTAAACCAGTAGACCATGGAGAAATGAGTATGTATTCTAGTACAGATTGGAGCCAAATATGGACTAGAGAAGCCGCAGCATAGTATATTCTAGATTTGACAGTAGACATATCACATGCCACCATTGGCACAACTGACAACTATTTAACATAAGCTTTGTGCAGTACCACAAAAAGCTAGGCTACTGTGAACAACTTGATGATGCATGCAACTAATGGCCAGATGTGCCATTTACTGTCATTAAGTATCTGGTTTTACCAATCTAGTCCAAGTAATAATCCTAGAAGGTAAGAAAGAAATAACAAGCTTGCGGTAAATTAACTGTTATGCGGGTGGAGTACAAAGTACAAACACAGAGACAAACTGAGTACAAACCTCAGCAGGGCTGCTGAAATAATCTCTCCATCCTTCTCCAGAACCATGGTATACAAGCCTTGCTAGCTTAGCCGTTTAAATTCGGACATGTTCGTTCAAGCACAAAACATCTTCTATATAAGCGGCAGAATCAAGACCTAATATATAACTAAATGACATCTCAGGTTCAGTACAAAAAATGTGTACGTCTCACTCTGACTCAAAAAGACTTACACAAGGCTATACACAACTTGGTGGAGCATGTTAATCTTGGTCTGCCGATCCTTCACCGGGTTGAAGCAGTTGTTGAGCACGCCGAGTGCCACCACAAGCTTCACGTTGCATTCCCTGAGAGCTGGTTGGTTCCTATTTCTAAATCCTCTGGAGCGCCCACGAGAAACCATCCTCGGTAGGGTTTATTAAGCCTGCAGAGAGCTGAAACATGCATCCAAATAAAAAAGGCACCAGGTTCAGTTTATATAATACAAGAATAAAAACCAAATGCAATGGTGAAATAGTTGTGTATCAACACCATATTGCATATGCTCAGAACTATAATTGTTGTGCCCAATAGTTGCAATTTATATTATTGGTGATTACAATTATGTAAATGAGAGAGAGAAAGTGAGAGAGAACTAGACAGAGATAGAGAATTGGCAAAGAGAATAAAAATGATATCGCAAATTTTGGAAAAACAGGCACTTAACACAAGCAGTCACCTAAATAGTCACCGGATACTATGCCTATAACAACAATGCAACATTATCTCATTTCGATAGGAAAGTACTGTAATTCCAAGCAACTAATGCCTGATGTTTATACTATAAACACATCTAGTTCAGATGCAGAGCTGAAATATACTATAAATGAGTTAGGATGTAGAGTCACACTAGTTCAAATGCCTTGCACTTCCAATTCAATGGTAGCATGTACTAAGATAAGAAACAAATTAATAGGTAATAGCAGTAGCAGAGAAGTATAGGAGGACTTTAGTAGACCCAAGAGATCATAACATCAGCTGTTATTTGGTTCTAGAAATAAAATGACAATTGAAGTAGACAGTGCAATATCCAACAGGAACCTTCCCACTATTTTCAGCTAGCAATTTCCATTTTGCCATGTAAGGATCAAATGAAGTTGTACAGCAGAACACATGAAGAGCACTGCAGTCTGTAGACAGTTCCTTTTTTTGAATCAGTCTGTATACAGTTCCAGGCTTCCAGCATGTGGCAAGATTAGTAATAAACTGAGGAGGTTACTGTCTGCCAATTCCGGCAATGAGGCCGATGGCCTCCATCCAAGCACAGCACCAAGATGCCAACGAACCCAGACTGGACCAGCCAAATGAGCAGCCCAGACATAGAGAGAACCAGTGGTCTGCTCTCAAAAAGAAAAACTGTGTTAGTATTCAGTTGCAAACATATGTGATCAGAAACAAACAAAAAGCCTTCCTCGGAAAAGTGAATTATAAAGATGCAAATCACGCTACGCCCATGCTAACAGCAGCTTATTGGAGTAAGCCATCTATTCACATTCTTTATCTCCAATGGATTCAGATTAGGGAGGTAATCATATTCTTTTCATCCTATCATCAATTAGCTGAAAGTAATTGGATAGAAATAACCAGAGTAAATTTCTGATCTCTAGTTGCAAATTCTAAGGTTTGTCACTCTGCAATGCATCACAATTCATACTCTGGAACTACAGTTGTAAAGCAACTATAAGAATATCATGGAAAATATTTTGTTTCGGACACTGTAAAAATCGAAGTAGCTCAGGGGTGCAACAAATCATACTTCGATGAGCACTGCAGCCTAAATACAATCACAACAACCTATATTGCAGCTACAAAATGGCAGAATACAAGTACTGTGACATCATAAAAGATTGAGGAATTGACAGCAAATCGAATTCCATGCTAGTTTGTTATCACTTCATTCATACTAAGATGGCATGAATACAAACCATTGTTTGCTCTCCATTTAGTAAACGAAAAGATAACACAGAATATGACAGCCACAACCCAAAATCCCCCAAATCCAACGCAAATCCAACGGAAATCCCCCGTCTACATCCAAAAAATCCCCCACCCAAATCTCCATCCATCAGGCAACAGATGAGGCAAACTTTAGGTCACGGGAGAAAAGCGACGAGCGCAGATACCTCCAGAGCTCTAGCAATGGCAGACAAGGAGTGAGCAACCGATTCAGTGAGGGGGAGGCCACGCACAGAGACGGGGCGGGGCGGGGCGACGAGGTCGCCTCTCGAGTCGTCGCGACGCCGTCAGAAACAAGGGGAGCAAGCTCCGAACACACAAGTACCTCCCGAGCTCTGGCAATGGCAGACGACACCGAGCAACCGAATCGGTGAGGAGGAGGCGAAGCGCAGAGATGGGGCGCGGCGGAGCTACGAGGTCGCCTCTCGAATCGCCTCTCTGGGCAGGAGAGCGTTGGAGGGGAGAAGACTATGGGGAAATGAGACAGCTAGAAACGGACATGCGTGATTCCCGATTTGAAACAGTAACGCTCAGAGTGGGCCCGTCAAATCAGCGTCACAAGGCAAATAGGTGCGACCAGACATCTATTCTTCATCCAGCAGACAGAAAATTCATGTGCCGTAAAACCAAAAAAACACATGATGGAGTATAGCATTTCTGATTAATAATAGTAAGATACTAGCAAATATGTCCGTGCGTTGTAAAGGAACCCAATAGAGACACACACACACATTATATATATATATATATATATGTATATATATATATATACATATGTATATATGTATATACATATATATATATGTATATACATATACATATGTATATATGTATATACATATATATATATATGTATATACATATATATATGTATATACATATATATATATGTATATATATATATATATATATATATATATATATATAATATATCATTGCGAACCCACATGAAATGCATAGGGTGAGACCAATATGTATTATTTTCATTAAAAACAAACGGTTGCGTACCCAAATTTTCCTCATTACTTCCGGCTTCATCTAAGAGTTTGTCAAATTTTACTTGGCAAATCTTGTGATTTGCCAACTCCCAAAATTATATGCCAAGTAAAAAAAACAATGCATCTCCAAGAGTTTGGCATTTTTGACTTGGTAAAATAAAAAAAACCCGTTAACAAAACGAAGAGGCCCGCTAAGCGAACGAAGAGGCCCGCTAAGCGAACGAAGAGCCCCGCTAAGAAACGAAGAGCCCCGGATGCCAAGACGTATAAGCGCGCGTATATTTGCGCGCGCGGAGGGAAGATTTGCCAAGTTGCTATTGATGTCAAGTTGTTTTGCCAAACTGTTGGAGGCTATTTTTTCTTGTTTTGCCAAAATTATATGGATGCCAAGTTGAGATAGCAAACTCTTGGAGATGCTCTACCTTAGCTTTTCCACACCGAAAAAAGTAACCAAAAGTGTTGATCCTCGGTATGGAAACAAATACGAAATCAACATTTAGGTACGTACGTTTGTGTGTTGTCTGTCGTGACTGACTCGCTCACGGAACCTCTTGCATGTGTGCATGCAGGCCAGCACCGTGGCCGACGACTTTCACACTTCAGCCAGCTCTTCCGCCTGGCGCACCGGACGTTTACCTCCTCGCATTGACACGCTCGCCACGGCCGAGGACGATGTCATCGTGGACGGCAGTAATAGTAACAGCACCTCCACCACCCGCATCAGCAACAAGAGTTCGAAGCTGGTGTCGACGTTCGTGGCGCTGTCGGCGCTGGGCTAGACGTCGTTCGGCGTTCCCAGGGCCTGGCCGTCGGCGAAGACACGTACCTAGTGTTCTTGGTGGACCGGCGCGTCTGGACCCGTCCGTTGGCTATCCGGGCAACTGCATCAAGGGCTGCCTGGCGACGGCAGACGTCGCGGATCTGCGCGGCGACCGCGGCCTGTTGGCGGCGTCCAGCGTGATACAAGCGGCCGTGGCGGAGATGGAGGCAGCGCCGCTAGCCGGCACAGAGCGGTGGACCGAGAAGATAATCGGGCTGCCGTTCACGCGCCTCGCCAACCTGGCCACTTCGGGTTCGGCCGCCCCGTGGGTGTGGAGCTCGTGTCCATGAACTATGATAGGGAGATGGTGCTCATCAGCGGGAGGGACGACGGCGAGGTGCAGCTGTCCGTGTCGCTGGACCCGCGCGCATGGAGTTGGCGCACGTCTTTGCCTCGCCGGCGCCATCGGTGGCTAATAACGTAGAAGAAAAAAGAAATCAATCTAACAATTTTATGGGCTCTGCCGCATGCGACTACGAGGCAGGGATTGCTATTTTGTTCTCATATTTATTTAGGTTTTGTTGGATCTGTGTTGTATCTCTATTCTTCCTTTATGTGTTCGTTTCTGTCTTGGTCTAATCTCTTCAACTCCTATCCATTTATGTCTGACTCTTGGTCTCACTTTTCCAAGTCAAACAACGGCTCAGGCTTGGTTCTCTGATCGGTCCATGCTGGATTCGATTTGGAAAGAAAAATCCTTGGCCGCTGAAATTGATCCGTTTTAGTCTCAAACTCATTGTCAAATCACCGTCCACACAAGTAGTTAGGGAAGGTCAGACCAAAATAATAGAAAAAAAAGAGAAAATTTTGTCTCTTTATTATTAGATATAGATATAGATATGAACGCTGCATATATATATAACTCAGGATTGAGAAAAACAATCCGTTTACCCTAAAAACTGACATATATAAGGACAACATAAAAGAGATGATAAAACAGCTTTAAACATATGTCTTTCCACGTCCCCGGAGGTTCATCACCGGCCGAGCAGCAGCACCCAGTGAGCGGAAGGGTCTAGACGAGACACAGAAGAGAGATTCGACCACGACGGGAGAGATGGATGAAACTACGAAAGAGATTTGCGCGGTCTCGAGAGAGAGGAGATTGGGGATACTTGCTAGCTAGTATTATAAAACATGTTGTCAGTGGTTAAGATATTTCTCTGTTCGTCTCTCATGATTAATATAATAGATGAAAGTAGAACACATAGACATAAGAGATAGAGAGACTATTTTTTATTTCTCTGAATATTGGTCATTACAACATAAAACTCCCACGTATATATAGTCCTGTCAAGGCCTAAGAGTTTAGTAAGAGCCCACGTATAAACGGATTAGGATTAGAATTCCCCATTCTCCTTTTCTTTTACGATAGAGTCCGTATGTTTTACAACAGCCAGAACACCCTCCCCTAAGCCATCACTTATGTTTTTCGCATACTCCTATTACAATTCTTAAGGGAAAGAAGATAAAAAAAATGATTTGGTGAAGCTGTTCTATATATAGATATGTCTGGCATAACTTGAACGTGAAGAAGGAATTATTTACTACTACTCTAATATATCTCCTTTTTTTTTGAGCAAATTCTTTTTTTAAGAACACGCTACTCCAACATATATATATTTGGACCATGATTGTGTGAGGTATCAGGCCGAAACGATACCTGGTTTGGGCGTCCAGCTCTATCAAGCTTCCGGAACGTGTGAGGCCTTAAGGGCGAATTGGGCCCAATTCCATCTAGTAACGCGTTAGGCCCAAATTTGTCAAAATAAAAAAAAACACGTTAGGCCCAAATTAGAACTGGATTCTATGTAGCCCACAAAACATAATAGAGATACCTATGGAACACCACGGTTACTAACCGAAAAGGGTAAGAAATCCATTTTGTTGCTCAAGTCTCATTCTCCTTCACGAAAACTCTACAATCGAATATTTTACCCCCATCAACTTTGGAAACCGTTTAGGGCATGTTTAGGACGGCTCCGTTCCACGTTTTTTAGCCAGACAGTTTTAGCTCCATGCACTTTATTCGAGAAAAAATGGTAGAGTTATGATAGCACATAAAAAGGTGCTTCACAAACTCTAGTTTTGTGTGGAGCTACTCCACGGTAGAGTTTGTGAAACAGGGTTTATAGAGCATTCCCAAACACCCTTTAAATTATCCCTTGAAACTCGGGTTGTTAGTTTTAAAAATTCCAGCAAATTCTTTATAAAGCTTTTAAGCCATTAAAATATCTTTAAGATTATAAAAATGTTGGTAAAAATCCTAGAGGTAGATTTAGGTATGGTAAACCCAAATAAAATATTTAGATCTCCTGAAGATATGTTTAGACACTTCTAAAAAGAAGAGTTAGCTCTTGGAATGTGAGTAAAATATATCCAGAAAATCTATTAAATTTCTTAAACATTCTAATCAATATCTAAATTTATGTTTTAAAAATTTGTACAACAAAAAACATCAGATACAACCAGCATGAATGCATTTTAAATTAATGTACTTATAATTAATGCTTATCGAATCACATGTTTTTGTTGTGGAAAGTTTTTAAATGCCTTTAGACATTAAATATAATGATACATTTTTTCATTTTCTATATTTTTATCATTTTTCATGAGCTATAAAAACTTTGTTTTGTTTTTCATGTCCCAATCTTATATATGGGCATGCAGCCCGAGCCCATCAGCCCGACATGAGGCCTGTATTTTTGGCTCGGCCCAAGCACGGGCCGGCCCGGTGGCCAGCGGGCCCGAGCTGGCATGGCCCAGAGGAGCAAGCCATGCCTGGGCCTCACCCTAGGCACGTGGGCCAGCACGGCACGGCCCGCTCCTCAACGGTAGGCCCGGTGGCGGCCTGGTGCCCCAACAGCTCCCCGCCTCCCCCCGTAGGCCGAATCAGGCCTAGCCCAGCTCCCCGCCACACCCTCATGCTCCATATATAAGCAGGCACCGCGGGCGCCCCTCTCCTCACCCCTAAACCCTAATTAGAATCCCTCCCCGTCGTGGCGCCGCGCCTCTCTCGCTCAGTAGCCGCTCACTCACTCGTTGCTCCTTGTCGATTCAACTCCAACCGTCGAGGATCCTCATCGCCATCGTCCCTAACTCTGGTGACCTCGCCGCCGCTCCCCCACCTCACCCTGAGTCCCCTGATCCCCTCCCTTTTCCCTATCTCTCCTCTGTCCTCTCGGTGACCATGTGAGTTTGTGTCCCTGTCACTCCCTCCACCGCCGCTCGCTGTCCTTGCTAATCCGTTCCCTATCTCGTTGCCTCTGTGTGGCCCTCGTCTTCTTCGGTGTAGGGCTCCGATTGCGCAGGTAAGAGCTAACCCTAACTCTAAACCTAACCCTAATCCTAACCCTAACCCTTTCATCCTTCTAAGTTCTGACCTTCTTCTTTTGCTAGTCGGTTGCTGATGCCTCGTCCTCTAGCTACGGCATAGAATGGGCAAGGTGGTCACGCGCATCGTTGAGGAACGGGGCTAGAGAGCTGTTGTCCGTGGTCGAGGGCCCGATGGCGGATGATGATATCATCTATCCTATCACCAGCAACAAGGACCTAATCACGGCAGGGCTATCCCCCCGAGCGCGACGATGACGCCCGTGACGCTGCTGCAGCGTTGTTCGGTGTCAATGTCGGTAGCAGCCCTGCTCCGATCGATCTAGATGGCGGTGATGTAGGGGCGACGACAATGACGACAGGGATGGCGGTGGCCTCCAACACCAATAGCACAGACAATAACAATACTCCAACCTCTTCTGTTGTGGGTAAGCGCAAGTCTGCTGTCTAGACTGATTTTGAGGAGATCTATGAGGAGGTGAATGGTAACAAGATTCAAACCACGGCTATCTATAGAATGTGTAAGGCTGTTTTGAGTGCTAGATCTGCTGCTAGTACTGGTCATTTGATTAGCTACCAAAAATCTTGTAGAAAAAAGGTTAATCATGCTGCTAGGGTTCAGTCTAGGCTTGCTTTTAATCCTGATGGTTCTGTGCATAACTAGAACTATAATCCTATTGTGGCTCGATCTGAGTTGTGCCGGTTGATTGCTAGGCTTGACCTTCCATTAGGTATAAGTGAGACAGAGGCCTTCGATGACTATATTGTTCATGCTCATAACCCTAGGTTTGTTAAGTCTTCTAGAAGGACCACCACTAGAGATCTTGGTAAGCTGTTTAATGAACATCGTGATGTGCTTAAGAATTCTATGTTGTTTGCCGCTTCATCTGTTGCTTTGACTTTAGATATTTGATCTGGTAATGCTAAGGAGGACTATATAGTGTTGTTGTTCACTATGTGAATGCTGATAGAGAGTTACAGAAAAAGGTTATTGGTCTTAGGTTGATTGAAGTGAAACATTCTGGTGAAAATATTCCTGAAAGAGTTGCTGTTGTGGTTGAGGAGTTTGGTCTGATTGATAAGATTTTTGCTATCACTTTTGATAATGCTTCTTCTAATGCTAAGGCTATAAAAACTTTGATACCCATGTTTGCTGGTTATTTTGGTTCTGATCCTTCACCTAAACCTTTAGATCCTAATAAACGTAAGTATACTCTTGTGCATCAACGTTGTGCTTGTCATATAATTAATCTGATTGTTAAATCTGAACTAAAGATGTTGAAACCTTACTTAGAAGATTTTAGAACCACAATTAATTTCTTGAATTCTTCTAATCAAAGAATTGCTATGTTCAAGAACTACTGTAATGCTAAGGGTGTTAGACCTAGAAAGTTTGGCTTGGATATGGATATTAGATGGAATGCTACTTATCTTATGCTGAAACACTTGGTTCCATATAGTGAAGTTTTTTCTGTGTTCATTAATTCAAATTATAGATCTGCATTGTTGTCTCTAAATCACTGGTATGTTGCTGAGAAGATATTGGAGTTTCTAGAACTCTTTTATGATTGCACTGTTGTTTTATCAGGTGTTTATTATCCTAGCAGTCCACTTGTTCTGCACCATGTTTTGGAGATTGCATCTCATTTGCATGCTGTTGAAAGAGATCAGAATCTTAGACAAATTGTGTATCCTATGAAGCTTAAATTCTGTAAATACTGTAGGACATACCTCTGTTATACTTATATGCATTCATTCTTGATCCTAGATCTAAGATGAGAGGTTTTCATAGGGTTTTCCAATTACTTGCTGAAAGCACTAGTACTCAGTACAATTCATACTATGCTGATGTGAAAACTGAATTATATAAATTGTTTAACAAATATGAAAGGAAGTTTGGTGCAGCTAGGTCCCAAAGGGTAACATAGCCTTCAAACCATATAGGTGAAAGCTCTAGTTTGGTTTTGGTTAATTGATGAAACCCTAAGTGCTAACCTAGTTTATCAAAGTGATCATGAGATAGGTAGCACTATTCCAAGTGATGAAGCAATGACGAAAATCATGACAATGGTGATGGCATGGTTATGATCAAAGGCTTAAACTTGGAAAAGAAAAAGAGAAAAATAAAAGGCTCAAGGCAAAGGTATAAAATGTAGAAGCCATTTTATTTTAGTGATCAAGACACTTAGTGAGTGTGATCACCTTTAGGATAGATAGCCGTACTATTAAGAGAAGTGAAACTCGTATCGAAATGCGGTTATCAAAGTGCCACTAGATGCTCTAATTCATTGCACATGCATTTAGGATCTAGTGGAGTGCTAACACCCTTGAAAATATTTGTGAAAATATGCTAACACATGTGCACAAGGTGATACACCTGGTGGTTGGCACATTTGAGCAAGGGTGAAGCAGATAGAGATGACAGAAGGTTAGTCTCGTTGTTTTACAACTGACTGGACGCTGGTCTCAGGGGGACCGGCGCGTCCGGTCAGGCGTGGCAGTGATATCCTGGCATCGGTCATGCGACCGGACACTGGGCCTCTGACTGACCAAACGATGGAAGGCTACATCCGGTTAGAGCTAATGTAGCTGCACATAAGTCAAGGTAACTAACCGGACGCTGGCTGTGTCCGGTCAAGTGTGACCGGACGTGTCCGGTCGAAGAAATGCGTCTCTGGGAGCTTACTAGAAACGACCGGACGTTGTGGTCCAGCGTCGATCACTTTCTAACTAACGTGTCCAGTCAAGTCTTGACCATTGAGATCCGTTGGCTCCTGTTGAACGAAGAATGACACGTGGTCGCCATCGGGCGACCGGACGCTGAGCCCTGTGTCCGATCAGTAGGACCGGAGCGTCCGGTCACCCCGATCAGTGCCCAGTGAAGGGGTACAACGGCTCTATTTCGTAAGGGCTTCTATTTAAGCCCCATGGCCTGCTCAAGCTCACTCTCTTGTACATTTTCATTGATATAGCAACCTTGTGAGCTTAGCCAAAGCACTCCCACTCGTCTCCATTATTGATCCATCATCTTTGTGAGATTGGGAGAGAATCCAAGTGTATTGCTTGAGTGATTGCATCTAGAGACACTTGGTATTCGTGTTGCGCTACGGATTTCGCTTGTTACTCTTGGTGGTTGCCACCACCTAAACGGCTTGGTGTAGCGGTGGAGGATCAACACGAGTTGGTGATTGTTCATGGCCATCTCCGGTGATTGTGAGGGGAGTTGTACTTTCCCCAGCGGAGTGCCGAAAGGTAACTCTAGTAAATTGCTCGTGTCATTGAGTTACCTCACTTGTGGGTAGGTTCTTACGATGTCCAATCGTGTGGATGAGGTTCATGAAACACCTCTTAGCCACCGAACCACCAAGTGTTGGTCAACACAACGGGGACCAGCGTGCTGGCAAGCACATGAACCTTGGGAGAAAATCGGTTGTCTCTTGTCATTTGTATTCTCCCGATGATTGACGTAATCTTCATCTTGTGATTGGTTCATTCCTCTACACGACGGTATAATCATCCTATTCACTCACTTACATTCTTGCAAACTAGTTGTAGCAAGCTCTTTAGTGTAATTAGAATTGAGCGCTTGTATTGTTATTCTAGTTCATCTAGCTAGTAGGATTGCAAGTGGTGTGTCAAGTGATCTTTGCTACTAGAATTGTTGGATAGGTGGCTTGCAACCCTTGTAGAGCTAGAGCAAGTTTGCATTTCATCATTTATCATACTAATCAAATTGCTCTAATTGATTTATAGAATTTAAATAGGCTATTCACCCCCCTCTAGCCATATTAGGACCTTTCAACAGGTAAGAGAAACAGGCTTGGGGAAGAATCTTTGGAGGAGCAGGTGTTGTTGGTCCTTCCCCTACCACCACTTCATCTTCTTCTACCTCTACTGCTTCTGAACTCTCAGTCTATTTAGACAGTGACAATGTTACTTTTTATGAGGATGATTTTGACATACTTCTTTGGTGGCGTGACCACAAACTAACCTATCCAATCCTATCTATAATGGCCAAAGATATTATGTCAGTTCCTGTGTCTACTTGTTCTTCATAATCTTGTTTTAGCTTGTCGGAAAGGATCATTGAAGAACGGCCCGGTGCTTGTTACCTGAAACTATTGAGATGCTGACCTGCTTGAAGGATTGGGAGTTAGAAGAAAAGAGGGAACAACATGCAGCTGCTGATAACAAAGAGCTTGAAGAAGCATTCAAGAATTTGTATCTTGATGAAGATGAAGGTGGAGCTGCTGTTGCTGATGACTGAGAGTGAGACTGAGATTGAGAGTAGACTTGTGCTTTTGTGTGAGTTGAGAGTGGACTTGTCACTCACTGGCTTGTGTAACATTTGCATTTAAACAATGGTCTGTAATAACTTAATACAATCTTATGAGCTGGCTGCACTCTTTTTTTCTTTCTAGGATTTCTCACATGGGTGAGTTTTACCTATAAAAGTTTTAATGAGGCGGCATTGCATAAAAACAGCTCATTTTGTTATCTAAGTCATTATGTGATCTAAGTCATTATGTGATCTGTTCTTACTACTTAGTTGATGAATGAAAATATGGCTATGAATGTTGATTGAACTGTGAGTGTTATTATGTGAATGTTGATTGAAATTTGAAACTTTGGTTGTGAGATGAGTTTTTTGAGGTGTTACATGTGAACCGGGCTGTGGGCTGGCACGACCCGCAAATATTGTCGTGCTTGACGAGTCGGCACGACACAAAAATCGGTCCATAGTGTTGTGCCTGGGCCAAAGACCAAGCCCACGCGCCTGAGAGGCACGACCCGTAGGGCACAGCGTTCCTTGTCAGCCCGACCCCCATCGGGCCGTGTCGGCCCGTTGTCCATCTATACCCAATCTATCTCTAAGATTTTTTTGACATTTTTAAAGCCTAGAGATATTTTTTAGGGTTTAAAAATCTTATCAAATATTTACTAGATAATTTTAAATGAAAAGGATAAAAACTCTTGAAAACCACTTCTAACCATGTTAGGGAGGCAATTTAAATGGTTTTAAGAGTTGAGAGGGGTAATAAGATATTCAGAATTTAAATGGTTTTAAGAATTAAGAAGATATTTTTTTTAGTGTGAGAAATGAAAAATGAAAAATGGGATCATGATGATATTACATAAAGGCCCTGTTCGCTTCTCTTATAATCCATAGTTTTTAGCTTATTTTTTTCGGTCAGAATAGTGTTTTCTCTCATAATAAATTAGCTCGAACAGTGTTTCGTCTTGTTTTTTCAGCGAAGCGAACGGGGCCAAAGATAGAAGTGATTTTTTAAAAAAGAAAGAGATAACCTAGGCTAGAAAGATATGAGGAGCCCACAAAACACCAATCAGTATAAAGACCTATTTAGATCCCATGAATTGAAATTAGTTCCTCTATTTCAAATTATAAGACGTTTTGATTTTTTTATATACATTATTTTTACTACGCATCATGACATGGTGTATATCTAAGTACATAGAAAAAGCTATGAATCTAAAAAAAGATAAAATATCTTATAATTTAGAACTGAGAGAGTAACATTTAGAATGTATTACTCATTTTATTATTAAAATTACTTTCTAATTCCACTCAATTTTTGGAACCAAACACGGACAGAGAGAATCCAGCGAGAAAAGTAGCCCATGTGCCATGACAGCGGGGTATCTCAAAGCTAAATTAGGCGGCGTCTAGGAAATCCGCTGCTTTTAAAGGCACACGTGTCACTTTTGAAATTAGTCTGAATATAAAATCCTTTGCCTATTTTAACTACGGCGTTTCAGTTCACCCATCGAGTAATGCAGGTACGTACCGTGTCTTTCGTATGCAGCCTCAAAAAAATAGTCTGTAGTCAACTATTGTATGCAGCCTCAAAAAATATTCTGTAGATTCAAGTCACAGTATCTTTGTGCCCTGTCTTTCGTATGCAAAAGAGCTGCTACTATTTCGCACGATAAAGCTTATGAAAAACTATCTACATCATAACATGCTAATACTTCGTACGAAAAAGAATACAAATCTAGATTCTCATTAAGAACAAGGTAGTGGAGATGAAAAATAACACACGTGCCTTTAGATTTCTATCAACTACGGCTCTGTTCGGCTGACTGGAAAAATGGCTGATACTGATGTTGATGACGATGCTGATGCTGATGCTGATTTGGTGTGAGAGAAAAATATTATTATTTTGCTGAAACGGTACGGCTGATAAGTTTAAACGAACATGGCCTGCAAGTCTGCAGTTACTGTTTTTTATACTTTTTTTTCACACGCACGCATAGAGTGAAGGATAGAGAAGATGAATGGAGAGGAGAGAGAATGGACGAAGTTGATTTTTTTTTGTCAGTAGTTATGTCCCTAGCTACCTTATTATTCCTATGGTGTTGCGTTCTTTTTTGGACACACTCCCACTCTAGAATTACATGTTTATTATCTGAACGGAGTGAGTATATTGAATTTCTTTTATTTATTATTGAAGCAAATACCTAGTGGTTAAGATAAGTAGTTGCTGCCTTATATTCTCTCCGTCTCAAAACAAGTGTACCTCTTGCTTTTTGAAGAGTAAGTTATTTTTATTAGGTTAAATTTATATGAAATATCATCGAGTGTCTCTTAATATATTTATTTCAAAAATATATTTCACTATTAAATTAAAAATACTTATTATGTATTATAAACATTATTATACTTTTTATATATATGGTTAAACTTTTAAAGTTTGATTCCTTATAAATATTAGTATATGTATTATATTGGTTAGACTTTAAGAATTTAACTTTTCATAAAATGAGATGTGTATTTATTTTAGGACAGAAAAGCATATGTTTTAAACATAAAACACACACACGTGGTAGGACACCTATAAGGCCTTGTTTGAATATCCTTGTATCTGTCTCAATCCACACCTATTGGGTTAGATTAGGGTAAAACTTAAACTAATTTACACCTGAATCCACATCAACATAAATAGATTGAGCTAAATACGAGAGTGACTAGAAACTATGCGCGGCGTTGCCGCATGCTTGTCTGTGTTGGGCCGCCCGCATACGTGAGTGAGTTTATACCGAGACCATCAGCCTGCGATGGGCCCATTTGCTTACACTATGTCTTGGATGGAAATGATTGTATACATATTGGCGTAAATAATGTGTATAAGATGGTTCTATTTGTAGAAGAGATAAGATCCTGACAACTCTAATTACGTGGCACTAAAGTTGAGAACGCAGTTGCTTAATTTGTTGCATAGACAGTGAAGCATTTTGATTTATGTAAAAGGTACAGATAATTTTGGAGTAAGGAAAAACTGAAGCATTGATTCAAGGTTTGTCTACAACTGAGAAGAAAAATGTGTGTCTATAACTGATAAGAAAAGAATAAATGGAGTTTTCTTATGTAAAGGTATTGTACCGCCGTTTCCGAGATTGCAAGTGCACTTGCTTGCTCACCAGCAAGGACAACCATAAAAAAAATAGGGCTGATGCGCCTAATACTTTTTTGAGTAAATTGCATGGCCGGTCCTTAAAGTATTGGTCCGATTTTATCTGGGTCCCCAAACCACGATATTGTACTTTTGGCTCCCTAATGTATTTAAGTGATCTCATCTAGGTCCAAAATAGACATGAGGAGGGTTAAAAGCTGATATGGTTGTCCATGTGGACATGATTTAACCCAGTCACTGCCACCGTCGATCAACAAGCGATCTGGACCGTGGATTTCGGATCGGGCAGGGTAGGAGGAGTCGTCCTCCCCTGTAGCTGTGCAGGGGTGCTCTCCGGCGGCGTCCTCGTCGGAGTCGAGGCGGGACGGAGCTCCGGCGGACGATGATCTCCGGCGAGCGGTGGAGCGGGAAGAGGAGGCCACGGCAAAGTTGTCTGCCGCGTTCTCGATGGTGGGGAGGCAGCAGGGAAGGAAACCGAGGCAGTGGGATGGACGGTGGCAGTCTTGCAGGTGGGCCGCAGCCACGCTTTTCGTTGCCATGGACGGCGGCGGCTACAGCCTGCGGTTCCAGCGCCAGGCCTCCTGCTCCTGTGCCCCCTCCATCTCGTGGCGGAGGTTCATCCTCGCGGGCTTCGACCTCGACGGCGACGACGACTACTACGACAACGACGTCGCCTTCCACTCTTCGTCATCCTCCTCCTCCTCCAAGGTCAGCGGTCCGGGGGCGCCCTACTACTCCGCGGGGGCCCCGCGACCGTCCGCGCGCGTGAGGCTGAGGGCGCTGTGGCACCGCATCATGCGGGAGAAGAAGCAGATCCTGCTCTGCTCCATCGGCTAGGTGCCCAACATCACGGCGCTGATGTCCAAGGGCGGGTGCAA
Source organism: Miscanthus floridulus (assembly GCF_019320115.1). NCBI lineage: Eukaryota > Viridiplantae > Streptophyta > Magnoliopsida > Poales > Poaceae > Miscanthus > Miscanthus floridulus. The sequence continues at coordinate 19,793,938 of NC_089595.1, forward strand.
GGCGTTCGCGTCGCTGGTGTCCAAGTCCCCCGACGCGCGCTCCGCGTTCCAGTTGGCGGTGGGCGGCGACGTGACGGCGTTCTGCCCGACGGACGACGCCGTGCGCGGGTTCATGCCCAGCTACCGGAACCTCAGCGCGGACGGCAAGGCGTTGCTACTGCTGTTCCACGCGGTGCCCGTCTACTACACGCTGCGGGGGCTCAAGTCCAGCAATGGGCCCATGAACACGCTAGCCACCGACGGCGCCGCCAGCAACTACAACCTCACGGTGCAGAACGCGGGTGACCAGGTCACGCTGCGGACGCCGACGACCTGGCCCGGGTGCACTCCACCATGTACGACAGGGACCCCGTCGCCATCTACGCCGTGGGCGCGGTGCTGGAGCCTGTCGAGCTGTTCGACCCCGTGGCGGACGCCCCCGCGCCGACGCCTGCGCCAGTGGCGGTGGGGGTGGCGGTGGATTCCGACGCTGGAGCGAGAGAGAGAGAGGTCATAGTGAGGGGCAAGACTGCATGACAGAGCAACAGTAGGAGGAGGTGGCGTGGCCGAGCCGCCATCGCTCTCTCATGGTTGCCTGCCCCAACGCGACGGCAAGGCCCGTGGCTCGCACGCTCACCCCCGTGTGCCAACGGCGGCGGCGCGATCGGCGGCACACATGCTCGCCTGCCCCAGATAGGAAGGCGCGGCCCACGGCCCTCGCGCTCAGCTAGTGAGCTCGCATGCCGGCGGCAGCTAGAGTTGGAAGATGAGCTGACACATGGGCCCGTCCTGGCGGTGACTAGGCTAGAAGATCCTGGCCGCACACGCCACAGCTCAGGGTTTTGTGCTTAAATCATATCCACGTGGACGGCCACGTCAGCTTCTAACCCTCTTCGTGTCTATTTTGGACCTTGATGAGATTACTTAAATACATTAAGGAGTCAAACGTGCGATTTCATAGTTTAGGGACTCTGATGAAATCCACTCAATACTTTAGGGACCGGCCGTGCAATTTACTATATTTTATTTTGTGGTGTATTGAACGGAGGCCACTTGTACAAGTTGGTTCATAGAATCACATACAGATGCATCAACAGAGAGTCAGACAGGTAGGTAGCAAGACAGAGAGATGATAACCAAGAAGTCAGTAGCAGCAGCAAAGAGATCAGAATTTTTTTCAAGGCACCATCAGTGTGAAGTGCAATTAGGAAATTAAAAGAAAAGGGTAAATCACTTAGCAGTGGTTGCTCTGTGCTGCCAGTTTTGCTTTCTTGGTAGCGGGGTGACCCTGAATTATTGATCCTTTGTGTAATTACAATGGTGTACTTTGATTTTTTTTTCTGTGGGTGAGCAAGCTTGATAGATGAGTATGCATGCTTGGTTTCAATAACCGATTGGAAGTAAAAGATTGTTTCCTTAGCAGCATATGAAGAAACCATTGTTACCAACCAGGTGTTACAATGTTACCAAGGCCCATGGAGAATGGGCGTGCAACATCTATAGTTTGGTGCATAACCAACTGAAATGGTTAATAAAGACGAAGTTCGCTAAAAAGATCGAGCCTCACTTATCATAATTGGAGTGAAGAGCACCAAGAAAATGTGGTACAAAAAAAAGCTGAAAATGCAAGAATGCATTCATATATGATGATATGATGCCAATGAATGAACAAAGAATGTTTCAATGGTAGCATGTTCAAACAATTTGCATAAATCAATTAAGGAAGAACCGATAAGTTGCTTGTAACCATTATTTTCAGAAATAGTGCAACCAAAATGCAAAGGCTCAATTACTTTATAGTTATTATTATTAGAGACCAGTCTGAGGTTGCATATTTATCAGATAATCTCTTTAATAGGAATCTTGCACCAGAAGGGAATGATCATAATCCAAATTTTATTAAATTCCAATTAAAACGCGCATGCAAGGTCATAGAACTTAGAAGCTTGTTAGAAATGGAACATACATCACATGCAACCTATTTGTATATTTGTATTACAACAGGGTGACTGGAACCTTCAGATATATATATATATATATATATGTGTGTGTGTGTGTGTGTGTGTGTGTGTGTGTGTGTGTGTGTGTGTGTGTGTGTGTGTGTGTGTGTGTGTGTGTGTGTGTGTGTTGATAATTGACTACAAGTGCATAATTCTAATCAATGAGGCATTGAGCTTGATTTGGCCCAAAATATTAGTAAAATTAATTACTTGCTAGCTAAGATATGAAATAATTTAGATACTTGGCCTCTGATTGGATCTCTTGAGGAACCTGCATTATAAAATCAATAACTTCTCTTAGAGGCATTAAATCAATGTCTAACTAAAGTACATGGAAAAAACAAATAAATATATCACGCATGGCTCAAATAGGCACATAATGCATTCCAAATGTGCAATATTGCTCCTGCTCTCACATTGGTTTCTATTAAAGAACAATAATTGACATACTTCGGAAAGCAAAACATATTTGGCGCCCTCCTTATTTGCACAGATGGAGTAAATCAGAACAGAGAGCCCTCGCTGATGATAATGTGACAAAAACTTGGGAACTAATAGCAGCGGATAATAAAATTAACTACATATATAAGTAGAGAAACATAGAATATATCTAAGCAACACATACATGGTTATTCCTTAGTTTGCAGAATTCTTTGTCATGCCAGAGACATCGAATCATTTGATCTTGCAATGGGCGATCTGGAGAAGCTGTTACCAAGTTCAAAGAGGCTAGGATGGTGAGGTGACACAACATGGAGGAATGGAGAGCAATTCTGTTGCAAAAGAAGTTGGACAACCAAAAGAATTACTAAATGGATGGCTGAGCTAGAAGCAAACAACTCTTGGAGTTTCAACATCAGTTAGTGAAGATTGCTTTCTTGTCTGGATCCTATAAATGTAAAAAACTGTTTGACCTGAAATAACAAGGAATCTAAGCTTAAGGTACATATATTTGTCATTGAGTAATTCTAAGCAACAATTCCTACTTATCTGCATATGCTTTAAGCCAAAAATATTATCAACTGTAATGTGACACATTTTAGGTGGATACCAAGAGCACCGAAACCTAGCCCAAGCTATAAAATATAGGTAGCAGGAAACATGAATTATTCCATTAGTATTTTCAGATGTCGAGAAATATCTATCCTATTTTCATCCCTAATACATATAGGTCTTTGTATGAATTAGAAAAAAAAATATTGCCAAGACTGATGTTGGTGCTTCAGTTAATTTAAAATGTGTCCCATGAGTTGCTTCACATAAATCTAACCGAAAGAGGTGTATTATCTATATAAGATGAACTTAAATCGTATCTAAATCCTCTAGAACGGTGACCGGATGCCTGTACTCCTAGTTTGTAGAGTAGTTATTATAGAGTACAAAAAAGTAAGAAAAACTGAGGGGAGGTTTTAATATTTCTGCACTAAAAAATCTCCATTGGAATCTCTATTTGTAGACTTATCAGTAGTTGTTTTTTACCTTCCCATGGCTCTGATATGAGGGCGTCCCTGAAATGAATGATGCATACTCTATTTTATTTGAAATCGATGTCATTCTAGCAGATCAATCTCTATAGAACATTTAAATAACTGGAGGATGGAATAAGACACTTTATACCTTAAATCTGCTGTCGTATCTAGGAGGGTCATTTAATCGAGTGCCTTGCCCGCATGTTCTGATAGAGGAAGTTGAAAAAGCACAGATCGAAGGAGAACGCACAAACATGTGACTTGGAATGAAATTTTGGGGTTGAAAACTGAATGGGGATTGATCCAAATAAACTCCTAAGACCAAAAGTATTCGTTAATGAAATTCTATTCCAAATCTCTGACAACCTGTAGCAGCAAGTAGCAAGTAGAGAAATGTAATGGTTACCTGGTGGTAAAGGGGTTAGGTCGGCAGAGTGGGCAGGGGCAGGTGGAGGTGATTGTCGTCGTTGCCGTCGATTTGCAAGTGAGTCGCTGCTCGTTTGCACCGGCATCGAGATGTAGAAGGTGAGACGACGGAGCTCGTAGAAGGAGGAAACGAGCTGGTGCTCCGTCATGGAGCCGACGCCGGCCAAGGCGTGCAGGTGCTAGAGCCCCGTGCTGACGGCAATGGAGCACGACGCGGAAGCCCAAGCGATAACGCGCCTCGTATCCACCCCTCCTCGGGTCAAGGAAGTGACCATTGGGAAGGATGTGGACATTGGACATGGAGGGGGAGAGCAGCGGCCGGCGGCGATACGCAGGCAAGAGGCAAGGGTCGGCCCGTGAAGGTTTGCCATGGGTCGGGTCGACGATAAAGCGGGTGAGGGACCTGACCGATCCGCAATCGGACGGACCAGATCACTTGCTCGCCTGATCCGACGGCTCGCGGCTTAGCGGGTGACGTGGCACGATGGTTTGCCCGTTTTTGTTACCAGAATCGTACTGTATATAATTTAGAGAACACGAGTAATAGTAGGACACAAGAAATAATCGGCCTGTTCGCTGGTTGGTTTCTGGGCTGGTTTGAGCTGGCTAGTGCTGGTTTGTTGTGAGAGAAAAATATTATTGACTGATTGGTTTGGGCTGGCTGAAACCAACTAGCGAAATGGGTGAATACGAAGACCTTTGAACTCGTGGAGGTAAATATCAAGCAAAAAGGGTAAGGAAAACATTGAAGCAAACCAACCTGCCAACCACCTGTACCAACCAAGATCCAAAACCCTCGTCAGGAGCTCGGGAGCAGCAGAAACCCGCCCGCCGGCAACACCAGTCGCCGCCGATGGGGGTGGACTACTACAAGGTGCTGGGCGTCGGCCGCGGCGCCACCGACGACGAGCTCAAGAAGGCCTACCGCCGCCTCGCCATGAAGTATCACCCCGACAAGAACCCCTCGCCGCAGGCCGACACCCTCTTCAAGCAGGTCTCCGAGGCCTACGACGTCCGTACCCATATCCCTCCCCCTCATCCTCCATTACCGCCGGGAAACCCCATCTGCTTGACCTCCCTCTCGATTGGCCTTGGCTCCCCCACTCGCAGGTGCTCAGCGACCCGCAGAAGCGCGCCATCTACGACCAGTACGGCGAGGAAGGCCTCAAGGCCGGCGCGCCCCCGCCCTCCGCCTCCACGCACGGCCCCGGCGCCGGCGCCGGCCTCCACGGGTTCCGCTTCAACACGAGGAGCGCCGAGGAGATCTTCTCCGAGATATTCGGCGGCGGGTTCGCGGGGGCGGTCCCCCGTACCCCCGGCGGCGGCGTCCCCCCCGGGTTCCCGATGTTCCGCGGCGCCGCTGGGCCAGGGGAGGCGTCGAGCGCGCCGGTGCAGAGGAAGGCGCCGCCTATCGAGCGGCCGCTGGCTTGCACCTTGGAGGAGCTGTACAAAGGGGCCACTAAGAAGATGAAGATCTCCAGGGATGTCCTTGACGCCGCCGGGTGAGACCGCTGATTCCTTGCCCAATTTTTTTCCTGCAGAATACAGACTGACCACAGGTTATAGCATTCTGTTCTTTTGTAAAGAATCGTTTCGGCCTGGATGATTGAGCAAGTCCCTGGGTTGTTGTAGGATCAGTAGAGACTTTATGCTAGGTCGTGGCTTTTGTTATGCATCTTCTGACTTTGGTTCGCACATTGTGCTTGCACATTAGAATTTTTAGGGCAGGGAAACTGTGGAGCATGAGAGGAAAGGTTGACCGGAGAGAAAAACTTGAGAGGGATGGTAGACACAACGAAAGAGGACTAGAAGAGATAAGGCAAGAACGATACAAGTGTGGTTTAATCTGTCTTATGTCGTCTTTCTATTGTGACAGTAATAGTGTACGAGGCTGTCGAGGCATACACACACCGACACATGTGTGCGAGCACACAACACTCTACCATCACCACCCATGTACATGTGCACCTAAACCCAATACGAATTTATCAGAGGCATATAAGGTCTCACAGAGTGTGGGTACATGCTTTGCAATTGATTTCTGCGCCAAGTCAGGCTGGTGGGCTGAGTGCACACCCGCACTCCTTGTAGGCAAATGGCCATTGGTTTGCTTCTTGTTTGTCTGATTTATCTTATCGGCTCAAGTCTGCATCAGTCTTAATTCTCCAGCATTCTCTCTATTGGATAATGTTAATTGAATCTTTCTGTGTTTCAGTCCACGATGTTTCAGCTGTTGTTGCCCCTTGATATTTTCTCATTCTTTTGGGCGATACACAAGGTATTCTTACCTTGTCTACGCACTTTAACCATAACTCTATAATGTGCTTCCCATGGTGGCCAAGCTGACTCTGTTGTTAGCTTTTAATCTTAGCCATCATTCTTGATTTATTTGGAGTTGGCAATATCCTTAGGATATGATATTAGGGTGGTGTATATGTATTGCACGGTGCATACTGCATAATTTGTTTCGCATGGGGAAATCCAATTTATGTCCAGCTCGACATGTCATTATGTCAACTCTGTTCTTATTTCTTGCACTACAATTTGCTTGAGTTATGTTTTTTTTTGGGGGGTGGGGAGGTGGGGGGTTGGAACAAGGTGATTTGTTTGAGTATTTTTTAAACAAAGTGATTCCCTTGAGTTAATCATGTTTTTCTATCCTGTTTTTATTTTATCCTCATGAGTATGCATTTTTGGACATTGCTAACAGGATTTCATTTAGTGATGCTTTTCCTTGTTTTGTGCTGTTCTCAGTGCCTTGTCTATTTTTTTTAATACCAACGAAATAAATAAATAAATACTTTCATGTTGTGACCTAAACACTTCCAAAAGTCAGCTGCCTAGCCTGCTTGCTATTCCTGGAATGCCACATAAAGATTGCTGGTAGGATCTCTTGACAACTTCACATCCATGTTTTTGACCATCTAACTTGTGAGACTGTAACAATGGGAAGTTTTTATGTCTGTACCTAATGCTTACAACTTCTGTTACATATTCTACTCAAAATCAAATTTGAAGGGGTTCAAATTATAGATGCCATAAGACAAAATGTGTGGGGTAAGACATAGTAGCTTCATCAGTTAAGGGGCTAAGAGGCTGAGTTTCTATCCTAAACACACGCATTGTACTAGGATATTAGAGCGTTCAGAGGCATTCATAATTTGATAGCTGAGCTTGTACATTTCACAGATGATTTACTGATTTATTAAAGATTACTGGAGGTAGACAGCTGTGACTAATGTTTGAACTCAGGGTAGATCTATTATTGTGCAGTTTCTTGTGGATTTACTGTATTGTGTTTATTACTTCCAAGGTATTGAACACATGAATACTAATGGGAGCACTTTTTGAACTACGAATATGTGATATGTTACTCTTTTTGAATGAAGCAGCTAGTTCGTGATGGTAAATAAAATATTTCACATGGACATTGAGGGACCTGTGATTCTGATTAAACACAACTATGCAGAATATATTATTTCTTAAAGACTGGATATCTGTAATTGATTGAGGTGGAATATAATATCATCTTCTAAAGTTCTAATATTGAAACACATGTTGCTTTCAATGACTTTGGAGCAGCACAGCATGGTGTATAGTTTCATACTTCCATCATGTGCTTGCCTTTTAGCAATATAGTTATCATTATGGGGCAAAGCCACCTTTTGAAGTAGGTCCATACAAGAAAGGGATGGATTGTGATAAATTGCCTTCTAAACTAATTTTAATGATTGCAACGACGTGGTGCTTTGTCAAACATACAGCTCAAGACATTATGGTATAGATGCAGTTTCTTTGTTTGCCCCTATTGAGAAACATCATATGTTTGGCACATGCTTGTTTATGTGATTGATGAGTGTTTAGTTGTGAAACTGTGCTGGATGGATAAGACTAAGCAGGGACGAAGCTAGGAAAAAATTTAGGAGGGGCTAAACAACGGCAATTAGCAAGAAAAGAGGTTCAGATAATCTTAGCCCCTCCTACCTGTACATTTACAGCTGAAATTTCAGACGGCGGCTCTACGGGCTTCGCTTGCTCGCGAGTAGTAGGGGGGGCTGGAGCCCCCCTAGCCCCACCGCTGGCTCCGTGCCTGAGACTAAGCATTAAATTATCATATCAAGTTGCTAGGTTCGAGTAGGTTGAAACTTTAAATGATCAAAGCTTTTTAGTTGTCCAGAATAGGCAATCTCATTATTTTCCTATCTTGTTTTGAGAATACATTTCATATTTTTTGTGAAGGAAACCAACAAATCGTGAGGAGATCCTGACGATAGATATCAAGCCTGGATGGAAGAAGGGTACAAAGATCACCTTTCTTGATAAAGGCAATGAGGCTCGTAATGTTGCACCATCAGATCTAATTTTCATAATAGAAGAACGGGCACACCCCAGGTTCAAGAGGGATGGGAACGACCTTATCTACACTCATAAGATCTCTCTAGTAGAGGCACTGACAGGCTGCACAGTCCAAGTGACGACCCTGGATGGACGAACCCTGACTATCCCCGTGAAGTCAGTTGTGAGTCCTACTTATGAGGAAGTTGTGCAGGGTGAAGGCATGCCAATCACAAGGGAGCCGTCTAGAAAGGGGAACTTGAGGATCAAGTTTCTGATCAAGTTCCCCACTAGTCTAACAGGTGACCAAAAGGCAGCGATCCAACAGCTTCTGTCTTGAAGCTCTCTGTACAATGTGAGTCTATTAGGAGTACTCGTTTGTGGAGTAGTTGTAGTGACATTAGCTGAATGAACTCACTTTTTTCATGCTAGTATTGGTGTATTCTTTTCTAGCTATTGTACACCCATGCTAACCTGCTAGTGGAGTTGCTGCTGTTTGCGTCATCGTCATATTCAGTTGTGTAATTGTAGCAGCATCAGTCTCTTGCATTAACCAGCTCTTCCTTTTCTTCTTCTAGTTCATGTTGGGTGGTCATGGAGGCGATTCAGATTATCAGTTGCCGTGTCTTTGTTGGATGTCATGCTACTCTGGGCCAGCAGTGATCTCTGATGTCTCAGTTTCTTTGGGCATTTATTTTAGAACATCATAGGGTCTTTTCAACGATCATGGTCCATGCATGCATAGACACAAGTGGTTCGCAGGTTGATCCTTTTTTCTTCTTTTTTTTGCTAGACTGTATCAACTACAAATTTGTTGCATCCATAGCAGACGCTTCGGTTCACGCGTGTAATAAACCTGAGATGATGAAGCTGAGAACTTGCTCGGCTGCTCCGCTGGTAGTAACAATAATATGCTTTTTCAGAAAGAAAAGATGCCGGTCGTCGCATCGGCGATCGTTGTCAGGGCAGGATTGCAAGGGAAAAAGCAGGATGGTGATCTTCCTGGCCGAGGTTTATCCGAGCGGGAACGTGTCGTCGTCGCAGGTTCGCTCAGGCCTGAGGTCGATGTCGGATTCGTTGCCCGAATCCCCCGTGCTCCCTGAGCCTCTCCGCCGTCGCCGTCGCAGCGCTTTTGCCCTCGCCGGAATCTGCCGAGCGCGGCGGTGGGGAAAGAAAGGCCGGCCACCCTTTCGGCACCCAATTGCGGCGCCGTCGCACACCACATGTATATATTATATATATATATATTTTTATAATATAATAATGTGAATTGCGTTGCACTGGTGGGGTTTTCTCGACCGGTGTTCTGTTCTGCGGCGGTGCTATCTCCTATCTCAGTCTAGCTCCACTGTGCCAACAGTGACTCTGTACTTTGCTGTGGGCGTGTTTGGTTTCATGGACTAAATTTTAGTCCATATTACATCAGACGTTCGGATGCTATTTAGGAGAACTAAATATGAGTTAATTATAAAACTAATTACATAGATGGAGACTAATTTACGAGACGAATTTATTAAGCCTAATTAACCCGCCATTAGCATATATTTACTGTAGCACCACATTGTCAAATCATGGACTAATTAGGCTTAAAAAAATCGTCTCGCAAATTAGCCACAATCTGTGCAATTAGTTATTTTTTTCATCTATATTTAATACTTCAAGCATATGTCCAAACATCCGATAAGATAGGCACTAAAATTTTCGAACAAACCAGCGAATCATCTAGGACGGATAGACATAAACCAATGCAAAGGCTGTGGCCCATGTTGTTAAAAAAAGAGGAGCTACGCCAAGCCAACCGGCAAAGCAGGATGGTCCACCGTCAGCACTCCTTTTACAGGTCGGGAACGGGCAGCATGCTGCCGTCGGAGGGCCTGTATACGGCCCCCCAAATCATGCCGCGGCCCGTCGCTGGTGCGGATAAGGCGTGGGGCCCGCCCCGAGAGCGGATACAGGCGTGGGGCGGAACCTCTGTCTGTCCCGGTCTCCTGTAGCGAACGGAGATTTGGCGTATCCCATAGCGGCGCGCGGTGCAGCTCCTCCACCGCCATATTTGCAGGCGAGGTCCGTTCCCAGGTCCCGGGTGCCGATAGCCTCAGGGGCCGTTTGGAATGGAGGAAAACCAAAGGAAAAGTATTGAATCCAGAGGAAATGTTTAGAGAATTGCTGTTTGGAATGGCGGAACGAGTCTCTGTGTTCCAAAGGAAAGGAAAGCTCTTCTTCACAAAACGGAGGAAATAAAACATGCACCGTGAGCTCTGGTTTTCGTGTATGCCCGAGGGCCGAGGCAAAAACAGAGAAGAAGCAATTAGCGGGCTGAGATTGAACGAGGCCTAGGAGAGGAGAGCAAAAGAAAAATAGAAAAGAATTTCAGCTCCGAACATCCTGCATGCGAAGCTCCCTGCGGCCACCGAGTTCTCACTCGTCGATGAAGACGCCCGGCTATTAATTACATGTCTATTAATTACATTAAATTGTTACTAATTTTTCCTTTACTCCTTGCAAAAAAAACTTACACATATGTTTATTTGTTAATTAAAATTTGACGTTGTAATGACAAATATTGGAATAATAAAACAAGTATTCATCTCTTTTAATCACACCTCATGTTTTAGAAATCATGTGTTATAATTTCTATGTTCCAAACACCTCTATCTGTATGTTTCCTGTGTTTTTTCATTCCTCTGTTTTCCCACAACACCTACATGCCATTCCTGTGTTTTTTCTCCTTTCCTCTGTTTCACATTCCTTTGTACCAAACAGCCCTTATAGGCTCTAGCTTCGTGAAGCAAAGGAGTAAGCTCAAATTCTCCAATGACCCTCTAGAAATACAAAGCTTTACACTACTCGAACACAAACCACCAGACTTACGGCTGCCAAGCTTGCCAGCTGATATATTGTAAACTAGAATGGGGAAGAAGGTAATACTTGTACTGATCAGACTATCGTAAGAGATTTCCTGGGCAATGTTGGTGACGACGATGATTTTATTTTAATCTTCCTTGGGCAGGTGATGATAGAGATTCCTGGATATCTTGCCTTCATCAGTTTATCGTTCACGTACGTGGGCAAAAAACAGGTATGTCATCAGACAAAGACCCGTCGATCGACCATTAACTTGTCACTTGTGTTGTTTTCTTTCTGAAAATTACACATCTATGATCTTTCTTTTCTATCTAAAAAAAGATGATGAAAATAAAATTAAAATTAAGGCATGTGAAATACACGTGAAGATGCCATTTTTCGGTGTTGTCGTGTCAGACAAGAGAGGACGAGCCATCAGAAAATATTGCGCACGCACCACACTGTCAGCTGTATCTTTGCTTTCCCACTGTGGTTGTCAGCCCTCTCTTTCCTTTTCCATGGCCTGTGTTTTAGTATGTCAGAAAATGATTTTTTCGGAAAACACCATTCCATTTTCCCATACATATTTAGATGCCCTGTGTATGATTTTTTTGTTTTGTTTATGTGGCAAAGAAATAATTAGGAGAGAGAATGGAGCTGTAACACCATGGTGTGCTACATCTTTAGCAAAAGTGAACAGTTGATGTTAATTTTAGTAGTTTTTTCATAGACACAATATGTAAATTAATTAATTAATTATATATGGTGATAGCGTTGGATATAGTGACATGAGATGTATGTGTATTTTTTTAAGGACAGAGGAAAGTATAACACTATGATAACTCAAGGGTCATGATCATATGAGTCTCATGACTTAAGCATGACACGCCACCACTTCCAGTTTTTTTATGCTTGTATTTTTATACGGTTTGTAAAAAAGAGTTTGTTTGCACATGATTTTTGGACAAAGACGGCCGGCCTATCGTTTTTTGTTCACGTGCGAAAGCTAAAAGGGAATAATATTTTAGCGAGAATGATTGGTGGTTACATTTGGAATCCATGGTTTCTTGTTCTTATCGGCAAATACCGTCTGGCTGTGGATTGGAATCACGGTCGCCATTGTTTGATGAGAGCAACAAATAATGGAGTTCGTTGTCATTTTTTGTCAACCTTTCACCTTCACCTTGCTCGATCTTGTGGTTGGATGGCAGAGGAGAGGTGCAGCAGGGTTATTTTCATAGTACGGCTAGGCAGAGAGCCAACCGTTGCTCTGCCCTATATATTGCAGCCCAATTGGCACGTGTCGATCGCTTGTGTCATGAGTCATGACAAACCTAAATATTCCTTTTGCCTACAATTAAATTTATCACGGTTTACGGTTTTTAAAAATTGGTGTCTATCCTAATATTCATTGCTAGCCTTGTTGGAGGCGGCAGTGGTGGTCATGAAGACACCGTGAGAACCTATCGTTGATTCATGACACATGTTCATACTTGACTTCAGAAGTAGCTTAAATTCAGCTCTCTCTCTCAGGCGTCGAATGCTTGCACATGGATATGTGTCATGAATCTGTGGTAGGTCCTCACGGCACCCCGCGGTGTACGTTCCTATCCAATTCTTTTGCCTAGTGGTGACAGCGAAGAAAGAAAAAATATATACGAGGACAAGCAACAACTGGTAATACTTGACTTGACGAGGATGATGCATGTCGAAAATGATCGGCAGACCACTTATGAGTCCAACAAGCAGCACTCTAGCTAGAGAGCTCCTAGACCAATAAACTAATCTATGGTTTTATTTAGGCCGGCGTGCAGCAGGCGTACACGCATCCATGCGCGCATACACACACAATGCAATCATCTCGGCTGGCTAGTGGCGGCGGCGGCGGCGGTGGCCTTGAGGGAGTCGACCTGGCTCTTGCCGCGGGGCCCCTTGCGGCGGATGTACATGCGGTACTCGTCGAAGGTCATGGGGTTGTAGAGCGCGGGGCGGTCCGGGGTGACGAGCTCCGGCATGGGCGCCAGCGGGAGGTCGCTCTTGGGGTTGTAGAAGAGCGCCACCGACAGCCGCTCGTCGGCGGCGTTCACCATCACGCGGTGCTCCACGCTCCGGTACGTCGCGTTCGTCAGCACCTGCATACATGACATGCATAGTATATTAGTTAGTGAAAATACATAGGTACGTATATACTCCGTGGCTGATGCTGAACCCTAGCGAGCCAAACTTTGATTAGGCGGTCGACTGGATGCACCGCATGCATGGCATCTATCCAAACAATTAAACAGGCACAGGTGGACTAGTCGGGACGACGGCAACAGATGGATGATGATGATCTACTAGTGCCGGAACTAGGTCCCGGGGATACGGTTGCTGCCCAACCAAATCAAAACCTGTCGGCATCACATCACATGGCCCATTCATCAGTTTCATGTGTCTGTGTGCAATGCAAGCAAGGCACAGCCCAGCACAGGAGCTCACAGTGGAGTCGACAAGTGTGATGGATAGATGTAGGACCAGCTGGAGCTGGAGCAGAGCAATGCATGCCCCCAATTAAGTGTCTGTGTCAACTGTCATGAACTAACACCGCAGGACCATAACCATAAACAGATTTGGTACGGGCCAGCTGGCCAGCCCAGCTGATGCGGATCCACGCATGCATGCCACTGTGCTCTGTGGAATTGAAAACACGTGCATGTTATTTGTTTGCATTCCCATATTCCCGCCTTCCCCGGGGAGCAGAGCAAAGCAATGCAAGGACCAGTACAACTGTAGGATCCGGATGTTGATGGCCGCGCCGGTGGTCACCGCCGGCCGCCCGCGGCCCGGGCTCGCTCTCGCTCTCTCTTGGTAGTAGCTCAGGCTGGCGGTGGCCGGTGGCCGCGGGCGCGCGGACGGCCGGACCAGCAAGCACGGGCGCACGGCGTCAGGACAGGTAGGACCAGCCACCGACCTGCAGTGCTGCCCCCAGTGGATGGCTATATGCAGCACGTGCTTGCATGCATGCATGGTCCGGGTGGCAGTACGTAAGTGACGAGCTAGCCACCCACATGCTATCGCTACTGCCACCGCACGTCGCGGGTAGGAGGATTGAGTTTTTTTTTGTACAATTTACTTTAAAAAAAAGAATAAGCAAAAGGCTACTCCGATGATGCTCTCGCCTGCGGTGGCGGTAGCCATAGCAAACACGCACGTTTCATTCCGACCGAGATTCGGCTTGCTTGGCCGGTGCGGTGAGCCCCTGTCCCTCTTCACTCCGCTGTGCTGTGTGCTCTGCTCTGCTCTGCTCCCCATCCAACGGATACATATGGTCCAGCGAGCCAGCAAAGCCCACGGCCCACGGGCACCTGTCACGACCTGGCCACACTACTCCGGCCGGCCGGCCAGGCAGAGGCAGACAGCAGCCTTGTTTGCTTCATCGTAAACTATTATAGATTATTTATTTGCTGACTGATTTATATGAGAAAAAATAATATACTGGTCGTCCTCTCGTCTCCTCGCCTCGCTACGGTGGTGACGGTGAGATGCGATTGAGATCCCATTGATGGCGGCCCTGGTAGCAGGCCGCTGACGTGGGCGGATGCCCGTTTTGGAAAGTCGTCTGGGTGAGGCTGAACCGGTGAGTGAAGGCCGAGTGCGAGGGCCCCACGACTGGTAGGTACCAGTACTGCACACTATCATCAATCACCTCGTGATGCGTGCGGTCTGAAACCCTCGCTCGCAAAGGGCTATGTGCGGATACCGGTAAAGCCGATTTGCACGACTAATTTGTTAGAAGAGAAAAATACAATACTAACTACTCTAATCTACAGTAGTAGCAAGCACAAATGCAGAATGACGTGAATGCTGCTTGTGCCCTCCAAAAAGGTAATATATGACTACTTGGCCGTGCGTACTGTATACGTACAGCTGCTGATGCGGGACCATCAGATCAGATCAAGATCAGCAGCCCCAGGTCCCCACACCGAGCACATGACCCCGTTCACTTCCCTGAGCCGAACTGGACAGTATTTTTCTCTCGTAACATACTTTTCAGCTTGTCTTGTTGTGTGTGGACGTGTCATCGTTTGAATGCATGGTCAGTGTGCACGATGCACATATATAAATATAAATAAATATATATATATATATGTGTGTGGTTGGCATGCACCTCCATACACACATGCATGCCGATATTGGTGCACACCTAGTCTGATTGTTTGCACTGTACTAATAACAAAAAGAGTATTAACATTCGTTATACACAAATATATATGCTATGGCGATGGATCTCATAACGAATCTGATGACACTTATTATCTAGTATTATAAATAGTGATATCATTTTTATAAACTTAGCTAAGCAATTTAAAAGAGTTTAGCTTGACGCTATGTTAAAATTGTATTATTTATCGGACCGAGAGAGTACAAATTTATGTATCTAATTCTACTCCAACTAGTAATTTACACAAAGTCGGTGCCCTTTCTCTTTTTGAAAACGTGCTCTATACAAGTAACCCATGCGGCTAAGAAAGGATCTAATAAGTCTAGTCAAGTTGGTCGGTGCAAAGAATCAACTACAGTACTTTATATACAGCTCCGCCAACAACCGAGCTCAATCCAGGACGTCTCTGTACCATACTTTAGCCACTCGCGTTCAAGTCCTCGTCTTCTAGGTTCCCAGCGAATAGCTCAACACGACTAGCATGTGTCCAAACTAACTACCATCATTATCCCAGCATTATCCAGGTAAACTGGCACCACATACTACTTATCACATAGGAGAGATCACTTGGCAACGACATGTGATCACTTGGCAACCGTGTGGTGAAAATGAATGAATGGCTTGGGAGGCTGCCACGGTTACTAGCTAGCTGCAGTAACCGTGTGGATGGATCACTTGGCAACGACATGTCTATATATAGGTCTAGTGACGCTTGCATTGGCTAGTCTTTTTCTGCCTGGTCACGGGTAACCACGAGGGTATATAAACTATATAGTACTAGAAAAAGAAAGGGTTAAAATTAAAAAAGATGTGAAGAAGCACGAGGACGGCAAGAGGATATTACTGGTCGGTAACCACCCTAGCTAAGCTAGCTAGCTACCTTCGCCGGCCGTTGTCGTGAGGCAGCGTCCAATCGCGACGTACGTGGACGTGCGACGGCCGTCCGTCCGTGCTTTTTGGTCCGTCAGATGGGCCATGGACGGACGGATATGTCGTTTGCCTCAGAGACAGTACGGTTCACCCATGTAGCTGCTATAGGAAGAAAAAAAAATTGGAGCACATGCACCGTCACGTCTGCGTCGCCACCTTGCTCATGCTCTACCTCTCCTCTCTGCGACGAATTTAATTTTGTGGCCCGGCCGGCCGCTGTCAATTACACTGCCGTGCACCGTGCACCGTACCCGGCCGGCCGGCCGGCAGGATCAGCACGTACACTCGTACAGGCCACACATGCACACAGCAGCATCATATATGGACCAGACACGTGCGTGCGTGCACACTGGAACCGACACGTACGTACCTGGATTTGGTCGCCGACGTTGACGATGAAGGCGTCGGGCACGGGGTCGACGGTGACCCATGCGCCACGGCGGCGGACCTGGAGGCCACGGACGCGGTCGTCGGCGAGGAGCACGGTCATGCCGCCGGGGTCGGAGTGGGAGGACAGCCCCAGCGTGAGCTCCGGCTGCGGGCACCGCGGGTAGTAGTTCACCCTCACGCACACCCCGGCGTCGTCCGCGCCGCCGAACGCCTCCTGCAGCCGCGTCTCACCGACGCCCAGGCCCACCGACATCGCCGTCATCAGACGCCCGCACAGCGCCGCCACCTCCCGGCTGTACTCCTCCGTCGTCTCCCTGCAGATGGAAGCAAGGACCATGCATGTGTCACTGTGTCACACGTTTCTTAATTCCCATTCCTCCACACATATTATATTATATTTATATATATACAAATATGACGATGACGATATAGTGGTAATTAATGTACCTGAGGTCAGGGGGCAGGTGCGGCCACTTGTGCGGGTCGAAGAGGTGGGGCGGGCGGACGTGGAGGAAGTAGTAGTCGCCCCAGTCGAGGACGGCGCCCTTCTCCACGCCCAGCCGGCTGCCATACCCCTCGTACGTGGCCGGCGAGTTGGCGTACCGCTGCTTCACCTCCATCGGCTGCCGGAAGAAGCCGCGCCACACGCCGCGCGCGCGGCGGAGGAGCTCGGCGGGCACGCCGTGGTTCACCGCCTGGAAGAAGCCCCAGTCGCGGCACGCCTCCGACACCGCGCGCGCCGTCGCCGGGTCGCTCGGCGACGACAGGTCCACCACGGGGATGCCGCCCTCCACTGTTAACGCCGCCGCAGCAGCTTCCGGGTCCACCGCCGGGCGCTCCGACTCCGGCTTCACGTACCGGTCCGGGATTGTGGCCGTGCCGCTCTCCGACAGCGACTGCACCCGCACCACCGGCTCCGGCCATCCCGCGCCCGCGCCTTCCATCGTCCTGCCCCGCCGCCGCCACCTAGCTACGTACAACGACGACCTCTTCTCGATCGCTCACTCTTCCACTCTTTGTTCTTGTTGGGATATGATGCTTAGCTCTGCCTCGTTCTTGCTTGGAGTGCGTGTTGCACTTCTTATATAGCAAACACGACGGCGGCGGCCGTCTAACAAGAGATCAGTGGACTGCAAGAGATGAAAGGAAGAAGGTGCACGGCGGTGACGACGGACGATCTATCCACACAGCTATCTATATAGCGGCGGCGAGATTGATCGGCGGCCTGTAGCAACGACGACGAAACAATGGTTTGGACGACGGAATAATATATCAACAACAGGCTAAGGGATCAAGATCAACAAAGGAATGAGATGCTAGCATCACGGAGGCAGAGATATATAAAGATAGAAACGAGATATATAAGAATCGAAGATGAGAGCGATGAGAAAAAAGAAGATGGAAAGAGGAGGACAGGATCGCAGGACAGCAGGTTGCGGCTTGCTTTCCTTGCTTGCAGAAGGCCTTGCTGCTGCTGTGTGTGTCATGTGCTATATATATTTTGGCCGGCAGTAGTTAAGCCGATGCATCATATCTCAATTAGGCGGCTGCTAATCGGACAGTGTAGCTAGTACCTAGTTTTTCTCTTAGGCTCCCATGGCTGATTGCTGATGCAGCAGGCGAAAGCAACGCGCGCAATAGCAAACGTGACTGAATTTCTGTTGCGCATGTGACGGCACTACGCAGCAGCAGACCCACACAGTGACGTACCGTACTAAAATAAGCGATTCTCTAGGTTTTTGAGTAGTTAAACTTTTTTTAAATTTGACTAGACGTATACAAGAAAGTACTTATATCAAATTAATATGTGTTATAAAAATCCTTAAACTGACAGTAAAATATATTTTCAAAAGTTAGTTTATTTAGAGATATAAATATATTGATAATATTTTATCGCTATTTGATCAAACTTAAAAAAGGTTTAACTACTTAGGAACCAAGATGTATATTTTTTTAGGACAGAAAGAGTACGTAGAGAGACGCGTTGCATACACACAACTATTATGTACTCTAGCAGGCATGGCCCACCGTAGTGTACAAATGTACTTCCTCGGTCCTAGGAAGAAGCCAATTTTAGAATAGCATGCACCGAGTCAAATCATTTAGAGTTTAATCAAGTTTAGAAAAAATATCGATACTTATGGTACCAAAATAGATATCATTAGATTTACCATGAGATGTATTTTTACTGTGTACCTATTTTTCATGTTACAAATATTTTTTTTGTATAATCGTGATCTACCTTTAGAAAATTTGACTAAAAAAGTAGAGTTGGAATTGCAAAATTTTCCAAACGGTGGACTTAGCATTGTAGGTACTATCTCAATCCAAAAAAAAACAATTTATGTTTATTCTCGGTTAAAGTGCCTAAAGTTTGACTAAATACATAGATAAAATATTAACATTTATGACATCAAATAATTATATTATGAAAATATGTTTCATGACGAATCTAATGATACCTATTTAGTACAATAGATATTAGCAAAATTATATTAATATGATCAAACTTGACATATTTAACAACACTATTCTAAAATTGTATCTTTTTAGTATGGAGGGAGTACACATCATGGCATCATGCACACAAAGACGTCTACCATTTCCGCCCCCTTGCTAGTCAGTCTAGTACTAGTTAGTAGTATAACAATTGAAATGTTTGTACCGGTCCTAATGACTTTTATTCGTAGCGATGGCCGACTGGCCGGCCCAGCCGGCCCATCTGAATCAAGCCCCATGCATTCGGCCCATAAAACTTTCTGCTACCACACGCGCATCCAGTGAGACTGATGTGCAGGTGCGCCATTTTCCACGAGGCAGATATATATCTTATCCGGCATGTCAATGTGCAGGTGCACCATTTTTCCACTAAAAAAAGATATATATCTTATCCAGCATGTCAATGTATATATGTATTAGTAGAACTGAGTTTTGGGTTGAAACTTGTTTATTTTTGAGCTGTGATAGCTACCATGCACTGTACTAAGATATCTGATCCGATCGTCGTCGTGCGCACCATGGACGAAGGCAGAACTTCTTTCCATTATCTAAAACAAGGTAAACCGAATGACCACGCATCTCTATATTTTGACGAGCAACGAGTACCCACCAGGCAATAATACTGGCGGAGCTTTTGGTGCTGTAGTCTTGACCTAGGAGTACACTCACTAGTTCCAATTCCAATTCCAATTCCAACAACAAACGACAGAAATCTAGCACGTGTGCTAAGCAGTAGTAGGAAGAATGGAAGATACTTGATCATACATAGCCCGGTGTTAATTTCATTAGTCCAGTCGATCCACTCACCTGATATGATGAACCCACACGAGACGACGACTACGGATAGACGGTCATAGCACGCATGCAGCATGCATTGCGCCGGCTGGGGCTGCCGCGCGTGCACGAGTACGATGCACGCCTCTCCAAAACTGCTAGCGGGAGTGGGAGGATATGATCCATCAGGCGCGTGGTGGACGACCAATGGATGAACCTATCTACTGTATGTATATATCTTGTATAGACTTTCTACACCTCGCGTGCGCAAGTGTAGAAAGCTCCGCCCGCATTCCTCTTTCTCTCGCCCGAACGCATCCTTCTTTCTTGCACGCGCCTTCTTTTCTTCCTCCCGTGCTCCCCCGGCGCTGCCTCCTCACCCCGCCCGGCTCCGGCGACGGCCGCGTCGCCTCTGCCGCTGCCCTTGACCACGGCCAAAACTAACTTGAGCTTCTCCAAATCCGACGAGGGTGCCCCCGCCTCCACCACCTCCTGGTCTCCGGCATCGCGCCGCCGCCTCCGCCACCAGCTCACCTCCACTCACCGCCGCCACGCTAATCACAAGCTTCTCCCCTTCTTCTCCGATGGACGCCCCACTGCTGGCACTGCCCAACCATGCGGCCTCTCCCACCTTTAGGCAGACGGCACCCCCACCGTCCCGCCCTCCATCGTCGTCTCGACCACCACCACCGCCGGTCTAGCATATATCCTCCCCAAAAACTTCCTTCTAAGCCCGGAGAACATGGAAATCCCCAAAACCCTAAACCATAACGTCATGGCCTTCTTCTTCTCCGGCGGCGGGGGCGACAGTAGGTGAGTTCGTCCCGACACCCGGCATCGCACCACTCAAACCCCAAACCTGGAGAACATCGGACGGCCTAGACCATATGCGTGCCGCACGACGCGAGCGTGCGCGCTCGTGAACAAGCATTTGGGATCTTTTATAGAGCCAATCCCCACTATTCTATTTTATTCCACGTTCAAACCCTAAATTGTATTTGGACCAATGCACAATTAACAACACAAACTATCCAACTTTACGAAACTCATCATAGAAACGTCTCCATCTCCGATCTCTGGCCGTGTGGCATGTACCTGATCTAATATATATAATTCAATCGATCAAATCAAGAGATCAAAATATAACAGAGAGCCCAACGATCGATCCGTAGCAGCCAGGGAGGAGAGATGCAGCGACTCATTTTGAAATTCCCGTGATAACGTACGGGGTATCTTCTATTGAAACCAATCATGCATTCCAACGAAGCCCACCCCATGTAGTGGTCTCAGTTCTGTCGTTTGCATTGGCATTTGCCAGCACGTGCGTGCGCATATGTCAAGTCAAAGTTGGCATCCAGTACATTCTTAATCTCCTCGATCCATCCATCATTGCAGTGTAGTGGTTGTTCATTGGTTATTAATTTATTTGATTTAATTTGTGCATGTCATCATCTCACCCTAAACTAAACTCACTTGTGTGGGTACGTAGTCCATGTCCGTTCTCAGCTCGTACTGTGCACTGTATGTGCAGATGTGCGGCAGTGCCTAACGGTCGGCGTCAATGGCACGACTTTTTTCTAATTATAGACCGCTTTGACTTTTTTATATATCAAATTTGTTATGTATGTAGACATAACGTATATCTAGAATTTTAGATACATAGTAAATTTGGTGTATAAAAAATCAAAGCCACTTATAATTTAGAATAAAGTGGTATAATATAGGGGGAGAAGAAAGTAAGAGCATTTGGATTCATCGACCATGACACCTAGCTAGCTACTAGGCACGGCATGTACATGTATGTAGACCTTATTGCCACTAGCTATAGCTAGCAAGTCATGGACCGTAATCATCAATTCGTCACCGTGTCATGCATCATGGTTACGTGTGTTTACAGGGCTCATCTATTATGGTAATCCGCATGCGCGCGCCAGCTATATATAGCTAGCGACATACTTCAGCAGGCAGCGGTCGTCAGTTAGTCAACGAATGATGCATGATTATATTAGATCGATCGGCAACGGCAAAATAGCTAGCTAGGCACAAATGGAAGCAGTGATGCACGTGTTGCCCTTCCGTCGCCCCTGTCGTTGTAGTAGGAATAATCTTTACACACGCCAATGTCATGCATGCTACTCGGCATTGCCCAATGGCGAAGGCCGCAGGCGAAACCAACCAAACCGGAGAATTCTGGTTGTGGGGAGGGTGAAGGAACACTAAAAGAAATTTAGTCCTCAAGGGTGCAGAAGTTCGTAAGTCCGTCCGGCTCTTTCTATCCTTTTGCCGCGTCCCTTCTCGTCTTATGTTAACTGTTCTGACTTCCCATGTATTTTCTGTTTGATATTATGAATGAAAATGGGGAAATGCCTCGGTTCAGAAAAACCAGAAATCTAGTCCTCTACGACAATCGAGTTACGTCGCAGACTATTGCTTAAATTTAGTAGGAATAATGAGAAAAAAAAACTACAATTCTTTTATGTGATGGACACATGGGCATGGACACGTGTCGCGAATCCATGAGGGATGCCCATGGTTACTCCGTGTGAGGATCGTACCCACTGATTTTTTTTCTCTAAAATTTCCACAAACTATTTACTATGGTAATGTAACGCCCTAAAAATTTGACTTAGTTTAAAAATCACTAAAAATTTGAACTTGTTAAAACTTTGCATAGAAACTCACACATACAACTAGGTAACCTAGAAAATAATATAAATAAATCAACATAGGAATAGAATATTAGGTAACCTTGGTTGGTTGAGTGTTTGTTTGCTTGTTGAACTTATAGTGGCATCACTAAATTCAAACTGCATTTGAATTTGCATTCAAACCATTTCAAAATAGCTAAATAGAGGAAGAAGGAAAATAGAAAAGGAAAGGAAATAGAAAAGGGGCAACGGGCCTCCTCTCCCTTCCCCTCTCCATTGGGCCCGCAGCGCAGCCCACTTCCCCCTCCATTCTTCCCCTTCCCGCATGGGCCGGCCGCGGCCCAGTACCGCAGTGCCAGCAGCCCGCGGCCCTTCTCCCTCCCTCTCTCTCTCCGACAGGTGGGATCCGACTGTCAACTCCTTCGTCTCCCCCACGCTGACCACGCCTGCGTCGCCGTACTAGCCCCACCGTGGACCAGCTCGGCGCCAGGGACGACGGGCACATAGTTGCCGAGTTGACACCCTGAGTTGTCACATGTCCCCTCTCCCTCCCTCCCTTCTCTCTCAACGCCCACAGTGCATCAATGCCGGCATGGCAGCCGGCAAGGGAAGACCTCATCGACGTGACCAAGCACGACGATGACCTTGCCGGAGTACGAATGGATGCAGAGGCGTCCAGCTCACTGCCACCGAGCTCGAGCACATGCGTGAGGTGGAAAATATCCACCGACGGGCAGGGAAATATCCCGCCGTCACCGCCGACCTTGCCCGCCTATAAAAGGGGCTGGCTGTTGAGCCTCCGTCTCACCCACCACCGCTCCGAGCTCCGCAGTGAGGCGGAACACACCATGTCCCCCTCCATTTCCTCTTTCCCCTTCCAGTAGAGCATTAGGTTGGATGTCCCCAATCCAGTCTCTAGCAATACCATTGGAGCTTCCTCCCTCTTCTTCCCCACTCGTTGCGTCCCCGGCCAATTGGAGCAGCAGGTGAGTTTTCCCATAGCCTCCTCTATCTAATGGCATAGCTATTTCCTTCTCTCCCCCTCTGTGTTGCTCGGCCCATGTGCACCGTGCACCACCGAGCCGCCATGGCCGCCGGTTCGCCGTCGACAAGGCTCGGCTAGTCCTCACATCACCCCCATAGCGTTTCGCACTTTCCCGCGCACCCACACGTGTAGTTGGTTAGGTAGTTTAGGCTAGTTAGGAGCACCTTCACCTCTCGTCATCGCCGCACTGGCTCCAGCGAGCCACCACCACCGTCTCGGACGCCCGCAGCCGCCGTGGAACCCACCACCGGCCACGGCGAGCCACCCCAAGTGTCGTCCACCTACCACACATCCTTCCCGAGGCACGACGCCGCCGGCGAAGCTTTTCCCGGCAAGCCCGTGGCCACCTCCTTGTTCCGGCCGACACCGACGGCCATCGTCTCATTGTCGTTCCCCTCTTCCCTTCCTTCTCTCACTTATGGGTGGGACCGGGGCGTAACGGTGTCCCTGTTACCGCCATCCCCGTCCGTTACCTTCCCCTCCTCCTCATCTCTCTGTCACGTGGGCCATGGTCCTGACACCGTCCTGAGCTGACATGGCCATGGGACCCACCTGTAACACACACACGCACACCACACACAACGTGGGGTACACTAAGGAAAATGCTGGGTACACCCGGTTAGTGCGCACAAAATGTGAAAAACCTATTTTCCCGACTTAGAAAATTCATAGAAAATTTGAAAATAAACTAGATGCATTAAAGAAATTAACCATGTTATTTGCACCCATTTTCATGCACTAGAAAATGCATATAAAATTCTACCTAGTTAATTAGCTATAGAATTTACTTCTAAAATTCATAACCTTTAAATCATAACTCTGTTTTGCATGAAACCACATCTAAAATTCATCTAAAATCAAATCCTACCATATGCACCTAGTGCCACCATATAGTTCTATGTTTGCTTTTGCCTTTTTATTTTGCGAGTAGTGGTAGTCTTATTCGATCGATACGTCCGACAAACGACAGTGATCGTCAAGAGGACAAAGACCCAAATTTTGTAGACATGCCGGAAAGTGTCAACGACGAAGGCAAGTCCTAGCTCCCCTCCCTAACATCTTGTTTAAAACCACCAAAATGCTAAAACATGACTATGAGATTATTACCTTGGAAAATGAGCTCGGTTAGTATGAAATAATTAAGATAAATGGTCATCTTGTTGTTTTATAAGCTCCACACCATGACTAGATTTAGGGATAATAATAGAACTTAAAACTTGTTAAACCTGAACTAAACCCTGACATGGGGTGAGTAGTGGTAAACTATGGAGGTAGCTTACCATGACAGGGATGCCTGGAGAGGATTCCTGTGGGAGATACTCGCCTCGGTCACATAAGGACCAGTTCGTAGTCCCTCTCGCCTAGTGAGTTATTTTTGTACAACCACATATCTATATGGGTAGACTTGACCTCATACCCCGTTAGATAGAAGTATAGTTTCTACTAGGAGGCCGGTGTAGGCAGCGAAATATCAGAAGCCGATACGAGGGATGGATTTCTTCTGTATCCAGTTGGCGTGGATGCTATGTGATCTTACATGTTAAGCTTTGGGTTTTTAGGCCACGTTCGAGCCACTGCTTTCTTGGCCATGTTCGAGCCATGTTTTCTTTTGTGATGATTTGGTATCATCACGTTTGGAGGGATTTGGTATCTTCCCGATTTTGTGTCTCCAATCCCTGAGAAGCCATAGTAGAGTTATATGGACATCTAAGGTCGCGTACATTCGGGTACGAGGTCTCGTTAGATCTATTTCATCCACCGATCATGGATGAGGTTGCACCTATCGTGTGGGAAAATTTGTATACCTCTGCAGAGTTTATTAAATCTATTCGAATAGCCACGTCCTTGGAATGGGCAAATGCTAGGATGAGATACTATTATTAGTTTTACTTTTATGTGTAATGAAACTGGTAATGAAATGATGCTAGCCCGGGCACTAGTGGGAATGGTAATACTCCACTAGGACCCAACCTTTGATCACAATCACCACCACATCTCTATTTCCACCCTGTGGTTGGGACTTGCTGAGTACATATGTACTCACCGGTTGTTGACTAACAGACCTCGACACAGAAGAAGACTATGACTTCGAAGATGAAACGTACCACAAGGATTAGGTTTCCCGTAAGGAGATACAATCGTAGGAATATGACATCGAGGCTAGGGTTTTGTCCGCGCTCAAGTTGCCTGTGGAATAGGATGTCGTTTCGTTGTGTTATAATCCCGCTTTAGAGACCACCAATAATGCCGTTTCACGACCGTAGTCTTCCACTAGCTATGTAGCCTATGACTATGCCCCTTGGGCCACTATTGTAGACCTTAATTTAGAATATTAATAAAGCTTGGAACCTTTTATTATATATCTATGTACCATCCCTGTGATTAGTGCGTATTTGCGTGTGATCCTAGCATAAATACGGATGCACTGAGGACTCTCAAATTGAGGGGCTAATAGAGTGGTATCAGAGCTAAACTTGACCGTAGGACAAAGCCCTAGGATTGGAACACGTTAGATAGTTTGATAGCGATAGGAATAACCACAAACCTAGTAGTAGTAATGCAGCACCTGGTTTTAAGGACAAAACCAGATACACACCATATGTGAGCCTATGAAGTCAAATCTCACATATAGCTACAAGTAAAGCTAATATCAATACACAATGCTCAATATATAACGTACTTAGTATAGAGAATATAACCTTAGATAGTAAACGGCGGAAATACAACTTCGATCTTCGGGTGAAGACTCCAATTCCACAGGGACAACTGACTGGTTGATCACAAGCCTAATTTCTCTAAACTCTAGCAATCTGGTACCCATCCAGGATTTTTATCCAAATAATTGAAAAATAAAGCAAGCATAAGTACATGTCATACTCAACAAATATAACATGGGGTTCATGAGGCTCAAAAGGCTGACACAGGTTTAACTACGATTAACTTTTAATGAGTCATCTTTTAGCAATTGGGTGGCAACAAGTTTATTCACAAGCCCATAAACACATGATCAGATAAACATGAATAATGAATAGCATAAACAGTAATCATTAGTGAGCATATTCATCATCAGTATCATCCATGTTCATCTTCATTAACCATTACTGATCATCTATTCTGTAAGGGTTCCAAGGCCGCTCGTGACCGTGAGCATGGCTGATATACTAGTTTTACACTCTGCAGAGGTTGTACACTTTCACTGTGAGTCGTGATTTACCCTTTTGCTCGAGGTGATCAGCCTCTTGACCCACTACCAAGGAAGGTCGGCAGGGTTCACTATGAAGCCTTTCAAGGGTTCGTCTAACAAGTTAGGGCCATTAGATTCACTCGGCAAATAGATATAGAAACCCCTCTGTCGAATGGCACAATGACACAGCCTATACACATAAGAGTAGAGGCTATCCTATACCTGATTCGTCAAGCCATTCTTACGCTAATAAAGGTAACCACTAACAAGTTAGAAAAGGTCCTCATACTGAGCTAAAGCCAGAGCCATATAGCTCTTATAGTTGTACTGTAAGTCCCGAATAATCACTTATAGATAAGTCCTTAGGGAGAGGAATCTAGAGCACCATAAAACAGCCCAATGCTCTAGCCTCCTTGTTCCATGTTGCTAAAAAGCATCTTTTAGTGTTTATTGCATATACCATTAGTCAAGTTATAATATTATGGTTGTAGTTTGAGCACTAGCATCATACTACCCAATGCAATACCCCATAGGTATCAAGGTATAAGTACAAAAGTACTATGAAATTCTTAGTGGCAGTCGAGGTAGACACATGCAGTATGAATTAAGTGATTAAAGGTGTATAGGACAACAAGGAAGATCCCATGCTATACTTGCCTTAAAACACTAATCCTTCGGTAAGCTTTAATCTTCAACGCTCTTCTTCTTCTTGATCACCACGTATATCTCATCGACTGGACATAATCATAAAGCACCACACAAGCATCCATACAATCATACATGAAGCAAGCAATAGATCTAAATCAGAATAGTACACCAAATATAAAATCAAGATGAAAAGTTTGCAAAACGAATCTACGTCTTACTACGAACACACAGACGCGTAAAGCACGCTAACCGGAGCTACGGTTAAAAAGATATAACTATCGAGAGATCTACTCATAAAACTATTAACTTCATGTGTTTTAACTATATGAAAACATATTTAAGATATTTTATAGATAATATAATTTAAGTCAAATTTAGATTTGAATTATGAAACTAAAGTGAAAGAAATCATATTTTATCTATAAAATCCAGTTGCATAACTATTAATCAAGATATGATTTAAACCATGAAATTCCAGAAATAGTGACATGGTAACCACTATTACTGACGCATAGATCCCGTCGCTATGAATCTAACCCAACTTGAACGGACTAAAACAGAGTTGAAATGTAGAAGATATGATTTAAACAAGATTTCCTTTAATAAAATAATATATTAAATCTAAATTCAAATTTTAAAAGTTGAAAACCTACTTAACAGTAGTATGAACATGTAGATTATGAAATTACGAACTTAACGCAATTTGAACGGGTCAAATCAGAGTTAAAATAGAAAAGTTATGGCTAAAACAAAATCAGTGGCAAATTTATAAATAAGTGAAAACGTATTTTGGATCTAAACCGAAGCAACTACACTTTCCAAAGAAGAAAACGTAATCTATGATTGCGCTTTGGACCACGGGTTGAGATCTAAATAGTTATAAGGGCCTTTTTGCAAAATTCACAGCGAAGGGGTATCTTCTAATCTGGATCGTTGATCTTAGATCGGACGGCTGAGAGCGGAGAGGGGAAGAGCTAGCTGCTGGAACAGTACTTGGACGGCGGCGCCATGGCCAGACCTCGCCGGTGACGTCGTCTTCGATGCTCCCGGTCACCACAGGGCACGGGAGGACTTCAGGGAGCAATAGTAGCTCGAGGCGAGCTTAATGGAGGGCTCGGGGAAAGCTGCGACAGCACGGTGGCGAGCGACGGCGGGTTGGGTTGCTTGGAGCTTACGATGAAACTACGATGGCGACACTGTGGTAGATAGGAGCAAGAGAGAAGGAGGGAAAGGCGCCATCAGGTTCTTCACCTCGTCTCGGTGCTTGGTACGGCCCCGAGCGGCGGTGAATCGACGACGGAGTTAGTGGCGGCGGCGGGTGGCTTGACGGAATCCGACCTGGGTGCACGGCGCGGCTAGGGCTAGGGCGAGGCGTCTAAGCGCTAGGATTAGGGGATAGGGGCGGCGTGCGGCACCGGGGCTTCATTTTATGGGGCGCTTCGCGTGGGGCGCACGGCAAGAGAGCGAAGCGGGGCGTCATGGGACTCTCTGCGGCTGGAGTCTAGCTCGGGGACGCGCGAGGAAGAAGATGGGTTGCTGACAAGGTGGCCCCACTTGTCATCGAAAGAAAGGAGAAGAGGGCGCGGGCGACTGGCTGGGCCTGGCCTTCGGCTGGGCTGCTGCGCAGGCTTTTGCTGGGCCAAGTGGGAAGGGAAGGAGCAAGCTGGGCCGTGCGGGAAAAAACAGCGCTGGGCCTATGCGCAGCAGCGAGGAGGGATGGGAGCTGGGCTCCAGCTTGGGCCGCGCAATAGAGGGGAAAGAGGAAAGAATTTCTTTGCTATTTTGTTTTCAAAACCAAATTCAATTTTGAACCAAATCAAATTCAAATAGAGTTTAAAATACACTTTTTAATACAAATAAAAATGAGAAATTTTGGTAAGTTTTCCAAAAATAAATTTTAACAACTTTTTAAATGCGTTTATTTCCTAATTTTCTTTTCTTTTACTTCAAAGCCAACTTAAAAGACATTTTGGCATATTCTTAATTTGAATCAAATCCACACAATACAAAGAAACAAATGCACTGGCATGTATGCACAAACATGTTGCTACTCCCTACAATGAATTTTAATTTAATATTTTTTTTATTTTCCTATATTTCACGAGCACAAAATTCTAAATTAAATTATTTTAGCTCTATTTTCAAAAATTCAAATTTTAGGGTGTTACAAGTAACGAGTCTAGTGTCGATTCGATGTCATTAGAAGTACGAGTAGACACGTAGCAAACACTCTAGCAGCTGTTGTATGATGCATCCTTGTATCATATATGTATGACTGTTCGTGTGATATATGTATTGTGTGTTTATTGTGCATGTGTGTCTTTCCTTGCTTGTTATTTTATTTTCTTGCACCAAAATCCTGGAGGATGTCTTCTCATCTTTGCCAATATATGGCAACAGATGGAACGAAGGTCCGATGGGATACGAGATCGCCGTGAAAGGGCCGCCGAAAGACAGATTCATTCCTGTGATCAGTGCGTATTTGTGCGTGATCCTAGCGCAAATACGGATGCACTGAAGACTCTCAAATTGAGAGACCTGACAGGTAATGTCATGTGTAGTAAAAATCTTGTGTCTGACGTGGCAATACAAGCTATGAGTAATAGTTTTATCATAAATTTATCATGAGGCCCAATTAATGGCCATGTTATTAAAGCTCATTTTTTTAACCCAGTTAGGTTGCAAGTGGCCCAACTTTAAAACCCATTATCAATTGTGACCTACGCGTTTCTTCAGCCCAATTCTGATATGTACAAATGTATTTTGGGCCCATTGTATGTTCGTGAAGCCCATGTATATATGGATAACCAATATCATTTAAATTTAAATCATTTAAATTCATCTTTTCTTGTAAAAAAAATTAAAATCATCTTTGAAATATACTCCATCCGTTCCAAACTATAAGTTGTTTTGACTTTTAAGGTATATAGCTTTGCTATGCACCTAAATATACGTTATGTCTAGATGCATAGCAAAAGAAACTAGAGAACTAAAAAAACCCAAAACAATTTACAAATTGGAATGGAGATAATAGATATAATTAATAGAATAATATATATATAAAGAAATACATGAATTTATCTCATACAGCATGTTCAAATTGCTACATTGTCAGACCGTCTAATTGTGATGTTTTAAGGAGTCTGAGAGGACAGCAGCTTTAGGTTTCTTTTTTTTCTAAACACGGAAACTCTGCCATCGTAGTAGCATTGCAGCCAGTAAGTTGACAATTCGACGTAGTTATATCCTGCTAATTAATGTTTGAGCACACTATATGTATATCTCCATTAAAGATAAGGGAAAATTGAGGCCTTGTTTGGAATACAGGGAAAACATTACAGTGAGTTTTTCTGTGACCTTTTATTTCAATGCCCTTTTGTAAATAATTTACAACCGAAGCAAAACACTATGTCAAGTTCTTTAGAATAGACAAGCCAATCCCTATCACAGCCCTCTTCAGTTGAAAGAATTCTAGTATAGAATAGTGCAGAAAACCTTCTAGAATATCTATACTAAGACCCTTTTTGAATTGATAAGTCTCTTTCAGGGCTATTTTGTGCTAAAATGTCAACTTGTTTAGGATCAAGAGAATCCTAATATCTTATCGTTATTATTATCCATTTCAGCACTTTGTTGCCAGCAGGAACTTCCCCAACCTCAACACTATTTTGTATCTCTGGAGAATCTATAGGATGATTGTCAATATTACTATCAATTGCAGAGCGCGAATCAAGTGTCCGATTACCAGATGTCACATGTAATTCTTCCACAATAAACCTATCATGGCTCCTTTCTGATATCTATACCTAATAATAAAGAGGCAAATTTTCAACCTCTTTTTTGGTCCGTTCATTTTTTTTTTGTCCATCTCCCTCTAACTACCAGATAATAGAGAGTTTTTTTTTCCGTATGAACTTATATATATAATCCGTGCTCGTACGTATATCCTAATCCAAATAGAGTCCTTTATTTGAGTAGTCAATAAGAATCCTAATCCAAATAGAAAAGAATATCTCTATTTCTCTTCTCTTCTATCTATATTTTCTTTCCAAAAATGTTCGGACTTTTCTGTTTGTCGACGAAATATGGTCGGCAATCTACCTAGGGGTATGCCCAAGGTAGTAGATTATCGGCAGACAGGTGCGCAAGCTACGAACGAGATGGTGACGCAAGACAGACACGAGGTTTTATCCAGGTTCGGCCGCCGTGAGGGCGTAATACCTACGTCCTGCGTCTGATTGTATTGCTGTATGTAATTGAGATAATTTTTTGAGAGGGGTCCCCTGCCCGCCTTATATAGTCTGGGGGGCAGGATTACAGATCTGGAAACTAATACTAACCAGTTACAATTGCCATAGGTGGCCGGATAAGGATTCCTATTCTAACCGACCAGGATCTTGCTTGATCTCCAAGTCTGCCTTGATTCCTTGCGTGGGACTCCGAGCAGATCGGCTGGGCCGCGCGTCGTCTTCTAGTGGGCCGGACCCCCTGGTCCAGGCAGGCCCAAACCTAGCCATAAGGGTATAGGGGTTAATACCCCCACAGCTAGTCCCCGAGCACCATGTATTATGTTGCGACACGCCATTTGATCTTCTTCGGCTAATGCGGTCTGTTTTCATGTCATCTCCAACTAGTTGAAACATTGACCAAGCAAATATGCCAGTATTCTAGTCAGCACAGAGAGCAGTAGACCACGATTATAGCCGAAGATTCCGGTTGTCTGAAGAATGCATGGTGCTTTAAAGAAAAAAGAAAAAGATTTCTTTCCTGATCAAGTGTGCCCACTTGTATTTCTGAAAAGAAATGTAAGTGACCCTTGTACAGTGGTAGTTATGGCCAACAGTCAGAGCGTAGGGGTCGATAAAATAAGCACATTCACCACAAGGTGAAGTGTGCCCACTTAGTCCCCGAGCCTGGTAGTAGGTGACGTAGACACGTGGTGCTAGGGTCTAAAAAGAATTCTCAGTTAAATTGAGAATCCAATCATCATACCAGCGATACGAGCTGCACCGGCAGGTGCATCATACCGATGTAGTCCCCGAGCTTGCTGGAAGGCGAGGTATCAGCCTTGTAGCAAGGTCTAAGTGAGAAAAAATAAATACCTCTCAACCATATGTGAGTACAAATCACATGTAGCTGAGGAGAGCAGTCCCCGAGCAATGGTCGGAGAGTGGTCGGGGCAGTCCCCAAGCGCAGCATGGGGAAAATGATGAATCCTCGAGAATAACCGTAGTCGGGAAAGTCCCCGAGCACAAAGGTGGTCGGGACAGTCCCCGAGCACGAGGGCGGTCGAGACAGTCCCGAGCACGATGGTGGTCGGGATAGTCCCCAAGCACAAGGATAGTCGCGATAGTCCCCGAGCACGAGGGTGGTCGGGACAGTCCCCAAGCACAAAAAGTGTGGCAAAAAACCATATGCCAGTTTTACTATTATTTTATGTTTTTATTTATTTATTTGTTCTGACAAGTCCGGTCTGACACGTCTGGTAAAAAAAGTAGACGGGTATAGCACATCATACTGCCTTTTTGTCTTGTCAAGCAAACAGTTGCGTGGCACCTGTCAGTAGGTGCGTCAGCGTGGGCCCTCCCACACTAGCAACGAAGAGGCACATATATTGGCGTAGATCTCGAGGCTGAGTAATACTGCAAACGTGAAAACAACCATTTGCAGCGCGTGCGCACGTCCCCCAAGAATACCGGGCAGACAAAACGGCATAACTCTTGGGTTAAATATGGTATATGATAGGTTAGTTACTATTTACTAAACCCCATTGCCATTTGTAACCGCAGCTTTCGTCTTCCTCTCGCCAACCAACCCTAACACATCCGAAATCGCCACCAATCAATCCGCCGTCGCTTCGACTGCCGCCTCTGCTAATCCCCCGCTGCTGTTGATGATCAGAACACTCCCCGTTCACCAGCAAGGCCGGAGTCAGAGGCGGAAAATGAAAGGAAATGGCGAAAAGTGATGCGTAGAAGAAAACAGGGGTCATGGCGAAGGAATGGTGGAAGTCGAAAAGCAACGAGCAGACCATAGAAGACCTCGTCACCATGGGGGTACTCCACAACATGGAGCTCGTAGGATGGCGTGCGCCGGAGGGCAAGAGGTACCCCGATCCACAACCAAGTGAGATCGTGGTGTTCGAGGATTTCTTTAAACGGGGATTTGGAGTTCCGATGCATCCGTTTCTTCAGGGGCTCTATCTTTACTACGAGATTGGGATTTGCAATCTACATCCCAACTCGATCCTCCTTGTCGCCACTTTTATTCATCTGTGCGAAGCGTATGGCGGCTTCTAGCCCCATTTCGATTTTTTCCGCCATCTTTTCTGTCTGCGGAAGAAAGGAAGCGGTGGTTCGAAGATAGCCGGGGGTGTATACCTCAACCTCCGTGACGGCATGAAAGCCCAGTACCAACACTGCCCATGGAACACGTCGCTCGATGACTGGTACAAAAAATGGTTCTACATCCGCGAAGAGCCGAACACGATCACGCTGTGCGACACGGGCTACATTCTAGAGAAGAAGACGAGCTGGTCGGAGAGGCCCGAGCATCTAGGACAGATCTCAGAAATATTTGGAATGATCCCGTGGAAAAAACTAGATGGTCCGAGCGTAGTCGGGAGTTTCATCAGCCGATGGGTCCAGCCCTGCCAGAGGAGGGTACATTCTGGCTATGAGTATCAAGGGAGCGTAGCCCCGACAAGGACGAGGCAGAGGGCGCTTGACAAAATCGAAGTCAAAGCTAGAATTGGCGAGCTATTTAACTTAGCCAATCCAAATTATGCCAGATTGAGCGACATCGAGCATGCTTTCAAGCTTGCTCGACCTCCCCCAAAGGTAACTCGTCTTGCCGCATACCCGTAGTCTTATATTGTGGTAGGGTAAGTGGAAACTTACTGTGTTCACTCCCTTTTGTTACCTAGGTTAATGGTCGCAATAGAGCGATAGTGTTTGTGTCGCCACCCCCTGGAGTAGTGTGGCCACAAGTAGCTGATCCCACCACCAAGACCAGCGTTGAGATCGAGGACAAGGACGTCGACTGGGCGGAGCTTGGAGCTGGAGAGGAGGCAGCGGCCAAAGCTACTGGTAAGCGGCCGGCTGCCCCCAAACAGTCGAAGAAGAGATCAGTAACCACCCTGCTCACCAGGGGAGCGCTAAATATCAATGAGCCCAAGGAGGACCCGAAGGAGAACCCGGCCAGCAAGCGTCGGTAGGCGATTTTTGCTTGGCCAGACGATGACGCAGAGGAGGGACAAGATGCAGACACCTTTCAACTTGTCCCTCGAAAAAGGAGGAGCAACTAAAGTCGATGGAGCAAGGTGGGTCCTCCATGCCTGTGGGACCCACATCACCGATGGTGGTGAAGGATGTAGCTGGGTCGACCTTGGGAGTACCTGGGCAAGGAACATGACTAGTGATGGGAGCGACATCTCAACCGAGCACGCCACCGACCACTGCAACGCGAAGGACAAGTGGTGGAGGGGTCGAGCACCAAGGCCCAGTGACAGTGCTGGATATAGAGGGAGACCAGGAGTCATCCGCACAGCATGTGGAGCAAATACGGCTGAAGAGACATGCCTTCTCCACATCATTCCATGCTTCCAACATGTAAGTATTTGTAACCTTGATATAAGTTAGCAATTTGCATTTAATATGATTGCTTTCTGAACTTATCTCGGATGTACTAGCTCAGCGTCCACAGAAAGTCTGGACCAGCTAGCCGGAAGTGGCGTGGCGCCGCTAATAAGTACAGAGCAGACTACCCAGCAGCCGACCACCGAGGAAGCCATAGTAGAAGATCCGTTGGGACCTCAGCAAGCGAGCAGTCAGACAACAGTCCCCGAGCAGGTGGTCGAGGGACCAGCCAAGCCGGGCACGAGTGCTCTGAGCGCTAAACCTATTGAGGGCAACACCTCATCGTCGAGGGTAACAGAGCAGACCGAGGAGCAGCGGCCGGAGGTGAGAGCATAGACCACATTTACCGATGCTGCAGCTCATGGGAAGGCTGTGGTGATCACAGATGCTGCTGACACCGGGCCAGCACCAGGACCCAAAGAAGAGCCTGAAGAGGACGAGGTGGAGGAGGTCCTGGGCCATCTGCAAGACAAGCGACAATATGTTTATGTGTCACATTG
Source organism: Miscanthus floridulus (assembly GCF_019320115.1). Taxonomy (NCBI): domain Eukaryota; kingdom Viridiplantae; phylum Streptophyta; class Magnoliopsida; order Poales; family Poaceae; genus Miscanthus; species Miscanthus floridulus. The sequence continues at coordinate 19,829,447 of NC_089595.1, forward strand.
GCGGAACGACCAATGGGTTATCCATGAGGAAATCTCGGAGGTCGAAGAAACCAAGAAAGTTGAATGGGCGGCGAAGCGGCTTGTTATGGAAGTGCAGGTAAGCTTCGCTTCACCCCCTGATCTTGCGGTCTAGTCATAGTTGTCTTACTTAGCTATTTGCACATAGGACTTAATGAAGACCGCAAGGTACCGCAAGAAATGCTTTGACCAGATCGAGGGGATCATTGCAAACAACAAGGAGCTGACGATGGAGGTGGACCGCTTGCGCCAGCGACTTGAAGCCGTCGATCATGAAAAGACGGTGCAAGATTCCTAGAACCAGAACCTGGTCATCCAGCTCAGTAAGAAAGAGCAGGAAAGAGCAAGTAAGTAGCCATTTTATCATACCGACTACTGACAAGTGATGTTGCATTATTGGTAGTAACAGCTGTAGTGCATGCTTAGAAGCTGAAGTGATCCGTCTCCGAGAGGAGAACAGTCGTGTGGTTGGGGAGTGTGATCACCTAAATGAGGACAATAAAAAACTGGCGCAAGACCAGTCGTAGCTCCAGGACCACACGACCAAGATGACAGAGGAGTTGAAAGGTAAGTTGTCCAACTGCCTTTGCTTATTTTTGTTGCCTACCGTAGTTTGGCGTGGTCTATTGTCTTAACAGCGTGTGCGATTTGCAGTTATAAAAATCAATGCAAAGAAGCATCTGGAGGCCATGATGAAAGACTGTGACGGCTGGAAAGCGCAATGCCAAGAGATCACCAAGGACAGTGACACCTGGAAAAGCCGGTGCCAGGAGGTGGCAAAGGGCATTTTGCCAGTCCTTAACCTCATCGATCCGGTGCTAGCAGAAGATGTGCCAAGGACGCCGCAGCTAGGATAGATCGTGAGATGCCAAAGGGCATGGGGAAGGTTCTAGGGGTTCATGAAGGAGGCAAGAGAGTACGTAGGTGCACATGTGCTAAGCATGGTACATGCTCACTACCCCCTGATCGATCTCAAGCGCCTAGAGGCTGGATACCCAAAGGAGGTAGATCTAGACAAGGCCGAGGAACTACGGATGACCTAGCTGGACTCGTCAGCGAAAATAATTAGCGATATTAACCTGTGTGGAAGTGTGACACCACCCGTACAAGGAACGCTGTCGACAAGTCAGCTGGGAGCGCTGTCATCTTCAAGCCAACCGGCGAAGCCTGCGGTCTCGACCAGCCAGGCATCGGCAGGGCCATCTTCTTTAGCTCGATCAATGCTAGAGTCCCCGAGACCCGAGCACGATGTCAGGCCCAGTGAGCAGCAGGCGCCGTGTGCCCCGACTAGCCAATAGTGTAGGCTGTAGCTATAGAAGAAGATGTAGTTGGGTTATTGTAAACTTGGACCTTTTTAGGCAAGCTTGTAATAACATAACTGTATATCAACATAAGCTTGTTTGTTTTTGTAGAAAACATGTTTAAGCTCAGATATCATGTTGATGTAACTAAGTTAGAACGTGTTGGCGTTCTATTTAGTTGTACCAGTTTAGTCGACACATCATCCTGGTTTGTATGGCCCTAGTTTGTCTTGTGGTCGGAGTGTGAGGTGCGTAGCTTGTGCACACGTAGGAACACACAAGTCAAACCAGAGAGCACCTACCGATCACCCATAGCGTAGAGAGTGGATCCCATGCACGCATTGGGAGGAACCAGAGACAAGGCCTGCTCCAAGAACTCGAGAAGGAATGGTGGTCGGTTTTAACTGGTAGAATTAAAATAACAATAGACTTCGAAGTGACACATTAGAGTGGTCGGAGAAATCATAATAGCTTTATTGAAATAAATCAAAAGTACAAGAGGGGTACATATCTTAGTAGCTAAGCATAGAAACACCTAAGCTTGTCGATGTGCTAGGAATTGGGTACGTCTGTGCTGTCTAGGCGAGCTAACCTGTAAGATGTAGGGCATGTAACCTCCTTGATCATGAACGGTCCTTCCCCGAGACCCTAGACCACGACTAGTAACTCTTTGAGCCATCTTCCATGAGCTTTGTCATTCTTTCTGTACATCCTCTTCTTAAGTGCATCTAGGATCATACCATTTGCCCGCTCGACCTGTCCATTAGCTCTAGGGTGTGCCACCGAGACGTATTTTACTACTATGCTCCTTTCATCATAGAAGTCCCAAAAAGTGTTCTGGTGAACTGAGTACCCAGATCAGTGATGATGCTATTGGGTATGCCGAAGCGGTGGATGACCTGGTCGAGGAACGCGACAGCCTTTTCTGAAGATGCCTTGACCGGGGGCATGTACTCTATCCACTTGGAGAATTTGTCGATCAGCACAAAGACACATGTAAATTTTCCAGGGGCCAGTTTGAAAGGCCCGATCATATCTAGTCCCCAGCATGCGAGGGGCCAAGAGGCTGGTATAGTCTTAATCTCGTGTGCTGGTATGTGGATTCTCTTGGCAAAAAACTGACAACCTTCACAATGGCGAACTAGCTTCTCTGCATCGGCTATGGCTGACGACCAATAGAACCCTGCTTGAAAAGCCTTGCCGACCAGCGTTCTCGAGGCCGCGTGGTTGCCGTAGGAGCCAGAGTGGATTTTGTCTAGGAGATGTTCACCATCCTCCCGGGTTATACACTTCATCAAGATTTCCTCTTTCGTGTTCTTGCGCCATAATTTGCCATCGACGAGCAGATATTGCTTACTGCGACGCATCAGGCGTTCGTTTTCTGTCTGATCAGTGTAACCGCTACCATCTGTCAGGTACTTGATGAAAGGTACTCTCCAGTCAGGCATCTTGGTGGTCGAAGGTGGTTTGGTGGTGTTTGACGCCGGAACCGTAGCCACCAATGGCTGGTCTGGAGGCTTGTCGATCGTGGGATCTTCTTCTTTGATGGAGTCCGTGAGCAGGTCTTGAACAAATACGCCATGTGGGACTTTGGCTCAGGATGACCCTAACTTTGACAGCGCATCTGCTGCTTGATTTTTGTCCTGGACCACATGTGTGTACTCGATGCCATAGAACTTGCCTTCTAGCTTTCTAATCGCTTTGCAGTATGCATCCATCTTTTCGTTGGTCGTATACCAGTCCTTGTTAAGCTGGTTGATGACCAGTGCTGAGTCTCCATAGACATAGAGGCGCTTGACACCAAGCTCGACTGCAATGCGTAGACCGTGTAGGCATGCTTCATACTCGGCGGCGTTATTAGACGCCGGGAAATAAATCCTAAGGATGTATCGGAGCTGCTCCTTGGATGGTGATACGAAAAGGACTCCTGCTCCTGCGCTGTTGATGTTGAGAGAGCCATCGAAGTACATCTTCCAATACTCGGTGGGCCCCTAAGAGGCAGGTGTGCTTAAGTCTGTCCACTCGACGATGAAATCGACAAGTGCCTGAGACTTGATTGTAGTACGACTTGCAAATTCCAAGGAGAAAGGGCATAGCTCCATTGCCCATTTGATGATGTGCCCGTTTGCATCCTTGTTGCGAATGATGTCTCCTAGAGGGTACTCTGTCATGACCACCACACGATATATGTCAAAGTAGTGTTTCAACTTTCGGGATGTAATTAGTATGGCGTAGATCAGTTTCTGAAACTGTGGGTACCTGGTCTTGGATTCACTGAGCACCTCACTGATGAAATAAATTGGTCGCTGTACCTTGTAGACGTGGTTGGGCTCATTGTGCTCGACCACCATTGATGAGGACATCACTCCTTTGGATGTACCAGCTGATCCTCCAACCGTCATGCAAGGTCCAATGACCCGGGCTCGAATGCGTCAACTCAATTTACAGGTGAGCTCGTTCTTAAGCGATCCTTTTCATACTTTTGAGAATAGACTACTACCTAATGATGTTATCTTGCTTAGGAACATTGGAGAGGGTCAAGAGGGACTAAGAGGACGTGGAGGAGGTGATGATGACCAGCAAGGACGTCCAACACAAGCCGGAGGCCCAGTCCAACACGAATTCGAGTCTGCCTCGGCCTCCAGGACCAGTCTGCTATAACTAGTCGTCCAGGACGCATCCGGACTCCGTTTTCGATGATCCACATATGGATGGAAAGCTAATTTGATAAGGAAGCCAATCTAAGTGGTTTCACATCAAAAGCTATTCGGAATCAATAGGAATCATCGAAACAAGTCAGCATCCAGAATCTGCCAGGGTGCTGCGACACCGTCTTTTGGTCCGTTGGACCATGTATCGAGTTTGGGCCCATTAGGGGCGCGTCCAGGGGTCTTGCATAACCCTAGAGTCTTCATAAACAGCTGCCGCCCCTCCATTAGGGTTTGGGTTTTGCTTAGATTATTCTGTCAAGAAATAGTTTCGTCGTTCTTCGGTTTGTGAGACCCCAACTCGTGAGATTAATCATACATCTGCAATTTGGTTGCGATCTTTCTTGTTCTTGCTTGTGTTCTTCATTGTGCAGGCAGGGATTAGCCTTCTTGGCGAGGTCAACCTGGTCCGAGACTCGGTTGATAACCAGAGGAGCTGTGGTGCTAAGATTGCAGGGTTCGATCTTTCGATCTGAAGCTGGATCGGTGTGTCATTCTCCGCCACAACGATAGTTACCATCACCTGATGGAAGATCGGGATCCCCGTTTCCATTAAGTGGTAATCAGAGCTAAGGTATACCGTCAGGTTCACTTTTTATTCCCTAGTTTGAGTGTTTTGTATTCATCCCATAATCCAGTGCCATACTAGTTTTTCCTATCCTAGAACCTTCCGCGCCACAGCCTTTGCATATTTTAGTTTCAGAGTCCGTCGTGTTGAGTTTGTGTCCTGGTCGAGGTCTTGTTGCTGGTTAGGTCATGTTAGAGTCCAGTTCGTGTGTTTTCCCCCATCGTTTCCATCAAATCTTGGCTGTTGTGACCAATTTTGCACACATTGTTCCCGTTTTGTCCTCTAATTCGGAGCCAATTCTTAAAATTGGTCCAGTTTTCGCATACGAACTCCGTTTTCGACGTTCCATATATGCAAATCGATTAGAAAAAATTTTCGGATCCATCCATCCCCCGTTACTACGGGGTTCGGAATTTTTAGATTGGCCAAAAAGTGGTCACAAGATCCTCGTTTCGTGGTCACAAGGTTTTTGTCGATTTTCATCTAGTTTTCTGAAAATTCCACAGGCCACGTCTTACACTTGTTTGAGCTCATATTTTCTGTGGTTACTGCTTTTGTGCTACTAAGTAAAGAAAAAATATCAAAAAAATTAAATAAAAAAGTCAAAATTTCCCAAAAAAACAACGACAGCCCAAAAAATAGAAAAAAAAGAGAGGGGCAAAAGAGGAACAATATCTAGAGGAGCACATAGAGAAGCTCAAAGTGAGCTGTGTTTGCGTGTGCTGTCTGGTTCCTTGTTTGTGTTGCTGTTTCATCCACCATACTTGTTTTTCTCATACCTATCACCTTGCTATCCACCATACTTTTTGTCACAACCTGGTACTTGCAACACTTTAGACCAGCAACGAGAACAAGTACTTTGGACTATAATTCAGCATTACTTTCTGTTACTGACTTGTGTGCCAGATATACATATTACTCTTTGTTTGCATTCCAAGCTCCACAAATTCTTCAGATCAGTACAGACAAGGGGCCTTACAATCTCGGTACCACTACCTCACAGGTATCACGAACCAGCCGCCGGGTGTACCGCCCACTGCTTGCGTTGGTAAGAACTTGGTAAGAGCTTGGTAAGACGCTTCCACTTGCTGTGAAAAGTGACACCACTCCAACAACGTAGTCATTTGGTAGGGATAACTTTCACCTGTTTGTTCCTGTTTTTGTGTTTTCAATGGCAGGAGGTGAACAGACTAGAGATAACAATCCTAAGGGTTTCAACGAGTGTGTCAGCCAAGAGCAACTACAAGCTGTTGTAGAGGATGCCCAAAAAAGGATGAATGAGGCCATCAGGAAGGCCGTCACTGACGCACTCATTGAACTCAACATTGGCAATAGCATGGAGAGATTGGACAAGCGAATTTCTACGCTAACCGACAAGGTTACTGAGTTGGAAACCTTTGTGGCGGGCAACAACAACGTTTCCGACAGCAACACCGATGGTCAAGACACGGTGCATGATGCCGCTGGAAACATAGGTCGAGCAGCTATCCGACAAGAGAGATTACGGCAACGTCTTCGCTGCAACACGACAGGTATGGGTGGTGTCCACCACCACCACCGTCAAGGTAATAATCACCGTGTGCCCGATGATCCTTATGCTAAGATTAAGTTCACAATACCATCTTTTTTGAGTCATTATGATGCTGAGGGATATCTTGATTGGGAGATGATGGTAGAACAAAAGTTTAGTGCCCACCTTGTACCTGAGCAGCATAGAGTTAGACAAGCTACTAGTGAGTTCAAGGATTTTGCCATTATTTGGTGGAATGGGCTAGCTGCATAGGATGCTTTACCTGGTACATGGGAAGAACTTAAGGTAGCTATGCGTGATCGTTTTGTTCCTCCTTATCATAGAGACTTGCGTAAGAAATTGATGCGTTTAGAACGAGGAGATAAATCTGTACAGGATTACTATGGTGAGCTCCAAAAGGGATTGATGCGCTGTAGTGTTGTAGAGGGAAACGAAGATGCCATTTGTCGTTTTTATTCTGGTTTGAGGCGTGACATTCAGGACATTGTTGATTATAAAGAATTTAACACTGTCAACCAGTTGTTTCAGTTTGCTATGCTTGCAGAAAAGGAATTGCAGGGGCGTGAACAGCAGGGCAAGAGCAAGGTCAGCACCAGCACATACATGCCACGCTCGGCACCATCTTCGGGGTTGACCAAGCCAACCACTTTTCGGACGCCTCCACCAGCGAGCAAGCGACCAACAGCCTCTAGAGTTTCCGCTACACCTAAGACACCTCCCGCACGACCTTCAGATTCAAGTAAAAATTCTTTGTAGGTGCCTACCAAGAGTTCCTCATCTATTGCATCGACGAGACGCACTTCGGGTATTCAGTGCCAGCGCTGCCATGGCATTGGCCATATGCAGAAGGACTGCCCAAGTCAGCGGGCATATATTGCTATAGAAGATGGTTACATCAGCACCTCTAACATTGAGGATGAAGAAGACCAAGATGCAGATGAGGAGGACGGTGAAGTCCTTGGTGACGAGGCCACGGTGTCCTATAGGAGCATTATTGTACAGCGGGTGCTCAGCTCACAAATCCAGCAACCTGAGAAGCTACAACGCCATAACTTGTTCCAGATTTTCTTCGTCATCAGCGACCGTCGAGCACGTGTCATTATTGATGGAGGTAGCTGCAACAATTTGGTGAGTTCTGATTTGGTCAAGAAGCTTAGCTTGACCACACGCCCCCACCCACGTCCATATCATATTCAGTGGCTAAATGATTCTGGTAAAACAAAGGTAACACAAACTTGCAGAGTTTCATTTTCCATTGGTTCTTATGCTGATTCTGTTGATTGTGATGTGGTACCTATGCAAGCTTGTTCACTTTTATTGGGTCATCCTTGGGAACATGATAATGATGCTACACACCATGGTAGAAGTAATAAATACACTTTTGTGCATAAAGGAAAGAAAATTACTTTGGTACCTTTGACCCCTGCTCAAATTGTACAAGCTAATAGAGAACACGCTGCTAGTTTGAATGATGTTCAATCTAAAAATCAGCAAGTTGCTAATTCTATTTTCCCACCTAAAAAGGATAAGTCTACATCTATTTCTAAGGCTGAGGGGATTAAATTGAAGGGTGGTGTTATGCTTGCAACAAAATGTGACTTTGCTGAAATTTCTGATGATGATATTTGCTATGCTTTGGTATGCAAACGAGCTATGTTTTCACTTGATGATATTGTTAGCTCGGTACCTCCTGCTATCACTAACCTTTTGCAGGAGTATGAGGACATTTTTCCAGCTGAGATACCCCCGGGGCTGCCACCTATGAGAGGGATAGAGCATCAAATCGATTTGATTCCGGGAGCGACCTTGCCCAACCGAGCTGCATATCGAACCAATCCTGAGGAGACTAAGGAAATTCAGCGGCAAGTCCAAGACCTTTTGGACCACGGGTATGTACATGAAAGCCTTAGTCCTTGTGCCGTTCCTGTACTTTTGGTTCCTAAGAAAGATGGAAGTTGGCGTATGTGTGTTGATTGTAGAGCCATCAATAATATTACTATTCGGTATCGTCATCCTATTCCTAGGCTAGACGACATGCTTGATGAGTTGTGTGGTTCTATAATTTTCACTAAGATTGACTTACGAAGTGGCTACCACCAGATTAGAATGAATCTTGGAGATGAATGGAAAACTGCATTTAAAACCAAATTCGGGTTGTATGAGTGGTTAGTTATGCCTTTTGGTTTGACAAATACACCTAGCACTTTCATGTGCTTAATGAATGAGGTTTTAAGAGTTTTTATTGGTCATTTTGTGGTAGTTTACTTTGATGATATATTGATTTACAGCAAGTCTTTTGATGAACATATGGATCACTTACATGCTGTTTTTAATGCCTTACGTGATGCACGTTTATTTGGTAACCTTGAGAAGTGCATCTTTTGCATGGATCGAGTTTCTTTTCTTGGCTATGTTGTAACTCCACAGGGAATTGAGGTGGACGAGATGAAAATTGAAGCCATAAAAAGCTGGCCAGTTCCCCAAACTGTCACACAGGTGAGGAGTTTTCTTGGTCTTGCAGGATTCTACCGCCGCTTCATCAAAGATTTCAGCACCATTGCTGCCCCATTGCATGAGTTGACGAAGAAAGGAGTGGTGTTTCATTGGGGAGAGGCACATGAGGAGTCCTTTGACACTTTGAAGGATAAGCTTACACACGCACCATTGCTGCAACTTCCAAATTTTGGTAAGACTTTTGAGCTAGAATGTTATGCTAGTGGACTTGGCATTGGTGGTGTTTTGATGCAAGATGGTAAACCTGTTGCTTACTTTAGTAAAAAATTACATGGTCCTGTTCTTAATTATTCCACGTATGATAAAGAATTGTATGCACTTGTCCGTTCTTTAGAGACGTGACGTCATTATTTATGGCCTAAAGAATTTGTTATTCATTCTGATCATGAATCGCTTAAGTATCTTCGCTCTCAAAATAATCTAAATCGTAGGCATGCTAAATGGGTTGAATTTATTGAGTCTTTTCCTTATATTATCAAACACAAGAAAGGGAAGGATAATGTGATTGCTGATGCTTTGTCTAGAAGATATACAATGCTGTCTCAACTTGATTGCCGGATTTTTGGTCTTCAATCCATTAAAGAACAATATGCGCTTGATCCTGATTTTAAGGATGTGTTGCTTAATTGTAGAGAGGGACGCACATGGAATAAGTTTATGATCAGCGATGGGTTTTTGTTTAGAGCTAACCGCCTATGCATTCCAGTTGGTTCCGTTCGTCTTTTGTTGTTGCAGGAGGCATATGGAGGCGGATTGATGGGACATTTTGATGCCAAGAAGACAGAGGAGGTGCTGTCCACACACTTCTTTTGGCCTAGGATGAGGCGTGATGTGGAGCGGTATGTGGCTCGGTGTGCCACATGTCAAAAAGCTAAGTCGCGATTGAACCCACATGGTTTGTATATGCCTCTTTCTGTTCCTTCTACTCCTTGGGCAGATATATCTATGGATTTTATGTTGGGATTGCCAAGGACTAAGAGGGGGAGGGATAGTATTTTTGTGGTGGTTGATCATTTTTCTAAGATGGCACATTTTATTCCTTGTCATAAGAGCGACGATGATGTTCATATTGCTAACCTTTTCTTTCAAGAAATTGTTCGCTTGCATGGTATGCCTTCTACTATTGTTTCAGATCGTGATGCAAAATTCTTGAGTCATTTTTGGTGCACGTTGTGGAATAAATTGGGGACCAAGCTACTGTTTTCTACAACATGTCATCCCCAAACTGATGGGCAAACTGAGGTTGTGAATTGAACATTGTCCACCATGTTGAGAGCCATTTTGAAACGCAATTTGAAGATGTGGGAAGAGTGTTTGCCGCATGTGGAGTTTGCATATAACAGGGCAGAACATTCCACCACCAAGGTAAGTCCTTTTCACGTAGTGTATGGTTTTAACCCTCGTGCTCCTATTGATCTTTTGCCTTTACCTACCACTGAGAGAATACATAGTGATGCTAGAGAGCGTGCTGATTTTATTCGTAAGTTGCATGAAACAACTAAAGCAAATATTGAAAGCATGAATGAAAAGTATAGAATTGCTAGTAGTAAAGGTAGAAAAGATATTAAACTTGAACCGGGTGATTTGGTTTGGTTACATTTAAGAAAAGATAGATTTCTTGAGCTACGTAAGTCTAAATTAATGCCAAGAGCAGCTGGTCCTTATAAGATTATTGAGAAAATAAATGATAATGCATACAAACTTGAGTTGCCACCCGAGTTCGGGGTTAGTCCCACATTTAACATTGCAGATTTGAAACCTTATTTGGGAGAAGAAGATGAGCTTGAGTCGAGGATGACTCCAATTCAAGAGGGGGATGATGATGAGGACATCACTCCTTTGGATGTACCAGCTGATCCTCCAACCGTCATGCAAGGTCCAATGACCCGGGCTCGAATGCGTCAACTCAATTTACAGGTGAGCTCGTTCTTAAGCGATCATTTTCATACTTTTGAGAATAGACTACTACCTAATGATGTTATCTTGCTTAGGAACATTGGAGAGGGTCAAGAGGGACTAATAGGACGTGGAGGAGGTGATGATGACCAGCAAGGACGTCCAACACAAGCCGGAGGCCCAGTCCAACACGAATTCGAGTCTGCCTCGGCCTCCAGGACCAGTCTGCCTTAAACTGGTCGCCCAGGACGCATCCGGACTCCGTTTTCAATGATCCACATATGGATGGAAAGCTAATTTGATAAGGAAGCCAATCCAGGTGGTTTCATGTCAAAATCTGTTCGGAATCAATGGGAATCGTCGAAACAAGTCAGCGTCCAGAATCTGCCAGGGTGCTGCGACACCGTCTTTTGGTCCGTTGGACCATGTATCGAGTTTGGGCCCATTAGTGGCGCGTCCAGGGGTCTTGCACGACCCTAGAGTCTTCATAAACAGCCGCCGCTCCTCCATTAGGGTTTGGATTTTGCTTAGATTATTCTGTCAAGAAACAGTTTCGCCGTTCTTCGGTTTGTGAGACCCCAACTCGTGAGATTAATCATACATCCGCAATTTGGTTGCGATCTTTCTTGTTCTTGCTTGTGTTCTTCATTGCGCAGGCAGGGATTAGCCTTCTTGGCGAGGTCAACCTGGTCCGAGACTCGGTTGATAACCAGAGGAGCTGTGGTGCTAAGATTGCAGGGTTCGATCTTTCGATCTGAAGCCAGATCGGTGTGTCATTCTCCGCCACAACGATAGTTACCATCACCTGACGGAAGATCGGGATCCCCGTTTCCATTAACCATGGCAGTGAAGACCACTCAATTAGTTGCCGCAATGTAAAGCAGGAGGGTTTTGTCTTCTCTAGGAGCAGTGAGGACTGGAGGTGATGTAAAGAATTGTTTCAGCTGTGTAAAGGCAGCGTCTGCTTTCTCCAACCACTCAAACTTCTCGGATGCTTTGAGCAGCTAGAAAAATGGTAGTCCTTTTTCGCCTAATCTAGATATGAAACGACTGAGGGCAGCCATGCATCCGGTAAGCTTATGAACATCCTTCACCTTTTTGGGTGGCTTCATGTCCATGACAGCTTTTACTTTCTCTGGGTTAGGGCGTATGCTGTCATGACTGACGACGTTGCCGAGCAGTATACCAGATGGAACACCAAAGATGCACTTCTTTGGGTTTAATTTCCATTGGAATGTGTTAAGGGTTGCAAAGGTATGTTCTAGGTTGTCGACAAGGGTGTATGCTTCCTTGGTTTTAACAACTACATCGTCAACATAAGCCTCGATGAGGTCGTCTTTTATCTTGTCTTTGAGGCAGGCCTATATGGCGCGTTGGTAGGTAGCCCCAGCGTTCTTGAGCCCGAACAGCATGGTCGTGTAGCAGTAGGCGCCGAAGGGCGTGATGAAAGATGTCTTGATCTGGTCGTCCTTTTTGAGAGCGATCTGGTGATAACCAGAGTAGCAATCGAGAAAGGAAAGCAGCTCGCAACCGGTAGTTGAATCTATGACCTCGTCTATGCGAGGTAAGCCAAAGGGGTCTTTAGGGCAGTGTTTGTTGAGATCAGTGTAATCAACGCACATTCTCCATTCCTTATTCTTTTTACGTACAAGAACCGGGTTGGCTAACCACTCTGGATGATACACTTCTTTGATAAATCCGGCTGCTAAAAGCCATGCAACTTCTTCCCTAATAGCCTTCTTTTTGTCGCGAGCGAACCGTCGTAGCTTCTGCTTGATGGGTTTGGCCTTGCCATCGACATTTAAGGAGTGCTCGATCAAGTTCCGAGGTTCACCGGGCATGTCAGCGGGTTTCCATGCAAACACACTCATGTTGCTCCTCAAGAACCTGACGAGCGCGTCTTCCTATTTAGGATCCAGGTTGGCCCTGATAAGGGCCGTTTTGCTAAGATTACCGTCGACCAGCTGGATCTCTTTGTGCTCTCTGGACTTGATGTTCTTGCGTGGGGCCTCGAGCTTTGGGATCTCCAGGTGGTCGGCTAGGGTCTGCTTGGCATCGAGCGTGGTCTCGGCCAGGCGAATAGAGAGGTCGTGAGCCTCTGCTATTTTGAAGCTGTCATCCTCGCAGGTGTAAGTTGCGTATATGTTGCCCCTGAGAGTTAGAACCCCCTTCTCAGTAGGCATCTTGAGCACCAAATACCTGTAGTGAGGTATGGCCATGAACTTGGTGAGCGCTGGTCGGCCAAGGATAGCATGGTAGGTGCCTTCAAAGTCGGCGACCATGAAGTTGACGTAGTCGGTGCGGAAGTGGTCTGGGGTACCAAATTGCACAGGTAGCGTGATCTGCCCGAGAGGTGTGGAGCTCTGTCCGGGGAGAACACCCCAGAACTGTGCCTCGTATGGCTTGAGATCAGCCTGGGTTATCTTCAGGGCTGGCAAACTATTCTTGAACAGTATATCGATGGAACTACCGCCGTCAATCAGCACTCTATCGAACTGAACCTTGTTGATACAAGGATCGAGAACCAGAGGAAAACGCCCTGGCTCAGGTATTGTAGCCCATTGGTCCTTTCTGCTGAAGGAGATCTCATGATGAGACCAAGGAGGGAGCCACGGATTGGCGATGAGGTTGTCGGCATTTGGCCACGTTCAAGCAAGCGCGGGCGAGCAGCTTGCGCTCTCGTTTGGTCTTGATGGAAACTCTGCCCCCAATGATGGTGTGGACGCGGTTGGTTGGCTTGACGTACTTGTGACGAGGATCTACGTCTTCGTCATCGTTGTCCTCGTTACGCTGCTCCCCTACGTCGTTAGGCTTGTCAGATTTATCTAGAGCCTATTAGCGCGTGTAGATGGATTTGAGAACATGGCAATTCTCCATGGTATGGTTTGACTTGGGATGGAGCTGGCAGGGTCCTTTCAATGCTTTGGCGTAGTCTTCTTCGTAGTTGCGACGTCCGCCACCTTTTTTAACGATGTTGACTTTGCCGTCATCTTCTCGAGCGCGCTTGCCCCTGTAATCGTCACGACGATTACGCCACTGATTACACTGGTCGTGGTGGTCGTGAGAATCGTTGCGCTGGTTGCGGCGATCAAAATTGTCGTTTCGACCACGGTTGCCGCGATAGTCATCGTGGTGTGGGGGGTGGTCAGAGCGTGGAACCCTTGCTGCTTCTTCAATGATTATCTTTTTAGCATCATTGGCGTCTGCATATTTTTTAGCAGTAGCTAGGAGTGCTGTGACCGATTCAGGTCTTTTACGGAGGAGCTTGTCCCTTAGGGCATCGTGGAAGCGGAGACCAGTGATGAAAGCTTTGATTGCCTCGTTGTCAGAGATTGATGGGACCTCGATGCGCATCTCCGAGAAGCGACGAACGTACTCGCGCAGTGGCTCATCTTTGCGATCTCGAATCCGCTGCAGATCATATTTGTTGTCGAGTTGTTCGCAAGTAGCAATAAAGTTGTCAATGAATGCTTGCTTGAGCTCTTGCCAAGAATCAAAGTAGTTTGCCGGCAAGCTGACCAGCCATTGGTGCCTTGCATGGCCGACGGCGACTGGGAAGTAATTAGACATGACGTACTCGTCAGCCATGGCTGATCTGCACACGGTTTCGTAGAGCATGACCCATAACTCAGGGTTCTCCTTGCCGTCGTACTTCTAGAGTTTTTCAAGCTTGAAGTTTTTTGGCCACACAACTTAGCGAAGGTGAGGAGTAAACTACTTCAAACCCGGAGGGCCGTGGGTAGTATCATATTCCATACGGCGATAGCTTTCATGGGATGCACGATCATTGGCTCTTTGGTTAATGCGATCACGCAGATCGCGTTCTCCGAGGGAATGGCGGAGATCGTTATTGCCATCACGGTGATCCCGGTTGCCACCCTGGTTGACCCCGCAACTGCGGTTATCACGGCGATTGTCGTGGTTGTCTCGTCGATTATCGTCCCGGTTGTTGCGGCGGTTGTTGTCCCGACCACCATCATGACCACTGTTTCTGCCTTGACGGTTGTTTGGTGGGTCGTTGTTGTGCGAGCCACGTTGGTTGGTTGGCTGTGGGTGACTTGAGTAATGGCGATTGCGGCTTGATTCGACTAAGACGGACGGAGCCCGGGCTTGGTTTGCAATCTCTGCAGTCTGGGCTATAGCAGCCGTTAGGTAAGCTTGTACATCATCACGAATTGCTTGGATTTCCGGGGTATTGGGTAGTCGTTGCATTGTCACCATAGCAACGGCTACGTTGGCGCTTGGAGTCCTGAAGACCTGCTTTTCCCCTACCCTATCAAAGGCATTATTGAGATCGCGTGGCTAGAACCTTATGCGTCATGCCTCCTCTTCTGCCTCGGCTTCGGCTTGTCTGCGATTAAACCGACCAATATTATGTGCTTCGCGTGCTAGCCTTTCTTGTTCTGTTTCGCCAACTGCCGGTGGTTCGTCATTACTGACGACATTGATCAAGTCTCCTCGCCTTGGTGGGAAGGATGGGAATCGTGGGAAACCCGGGGAGTGGTCTGGGATATCCAGATCGTATTCAACTTCTTCATTGTCACGATGCTGAAGCTCAGTGCGGACGGAGCCAATAGATGCGATGCTGGACGGGGAGCTTGAACCGCCCTCTTGAACTGTGTGGACCGATCCTTCTTGATACTCCTCAATCCGAACCATGTTGACGAAGTTGCGTGGCTTTGGCCGAGGTCGATGTATAAAACATAGATCCGAGCAGCGTTGTATATTGTACGCGTAGTTGGAAGCAGTGTTTCGCAGGCCGTAGGGCTGAGCCTAGTAATTCTCCATCGAGGCTTCGCACTCGGAGAGCCGAAGACCCGTTGCGGGGACTGGTCGGCGATGAACGGAGCGCCCTTCAGGAGTAGATGTGACCATGAGATCCATATCGAGTCGTGCAGGACGACTGGCCCAAGCTGGTCGGGTAGATCTGTTGTGGGTAGTGGTCACCTGCTTGGTAGGTTGATTTTGAATCGAATCTACCAGAGCTTGGATTTCAGCAAGCTTGGTGTCGACCTGATCGATGGAGTCGAGCAGGTTGGTGTTGTCGATCTGCCTCCCTTTGTAGCGAGGAAGTGAACGACGGGTTGTCGGCGTGGCTGAAGACGATGCTGGTGTGGCTGGAGCCAAATCCAACGTGGTCGGAGCCGTAGCTGATGCTGGTGAAGCAGTGGTCGACGTAGATTGGATCTGCGCCTCCTCCGTGGTCATGGCGATGAAGTTGTCGGAGCCAGTGGTCCAGGTGATCTAGCCGATGGTGAACGTGAGGCCGTTCGGCGTAGCCATGGAACCGGGGATGATGACCATCTTGTTCGTCTGGTGAGCAGTACGCACACCCCTATCTGGCGCGTCACTGTCGACGAAATATGGTCGGCAGTCTACCTAGGGGTATGCCCAAGGCAGTAGATTATCGGTAGACAGGTGCGCAAGCTACGAACGAGACGGTGACGCAAGACAGACACGAGGTTTTATCCAGGTTCGGCCACCGTGAGAGCATAATACCTACGTCCTGCGTCTGATTTTATTGCTGTATGTAAATGAGATGATTTTTGAGAGGGGTCCCCTGCCCGCCTTATATAGTCTGGGGGCAGGGTTACAGATCTGAAAACTAATCCTAACCAGTTACAATTGTCATAGGTGGCCGGATAAGGATTCCTATTCTAACCGACCAGGATCTTGCTTGATCTCCAAATCTGCCTTAATTCCTTGCGCGGGACTCCGAGCAGATCGGCTGGGCCACGCGTCGTCTTCTAGTGGGCCGAACCCCCTGGTCCAGGCCGACCCAAACCTAGCCGTAAGTGTATAGGGGTTAATACCCCACACTGTTTTTTTTCCTTAGAAACTATCCGTCACGTACAAGACGTGAGGCTTTTCCTGTTGCCATATATTTTGTGGATTTTTTTAGTTCCAGTTAGAGTCTTTTTACTGTTTTGATGTATTTTTTATTTCTATTTTCCTAAGTTACGTCTTTTTTTCAGCTTGAGTCTTGTTTTGAAGTCTTTTTTATTTATGTTTTTTCCAGTTTCGGTTGGAGTCCATGGCCCATGAAATTCGTTCCGTTCAAAGTTCTTTTTCTGTTTTGATGTCTTTTTTATTTATGTTTTTCCCAAGTCTATATTTTTTATTTCTATTTTTCCAAGTTACGTTTTTTTTCAGCTTGAGTCTTGTTTTGATGTCTTTTTTATTTATGTTTTTTTTTCAGTTTCGGTTGGAGTCCATGGGCCATGAAATTAGTTCCGTTCAAAGTTCTTTTTCTGTTTTGATGTCTTTTTTATTTCAGTTTTTCCCAAGCCCGATTAAAGTCCATCGGCGATGAACTTTTTTCTATACCTAATAATAAAGAGGTAAAATTTTAATTTATTTTTTCGTCCATCCATTTTTTTTTGCCTGTTTACCTCTAATTACCAAACACCGGAGAGTTTCTTCCGTATGGACATATATATATAACTCGTGCACATACGAATTAGAGCAGCTCTTCTCTAGCACGATATAGAGTCCGATTCCTAAACATAAAAAAGGAAACATTATGAGTGAATTGTGAATATTCGTTTTATATACGGAACGTAGACATGAGATTGAGTTAGATACAGTACGCTTGGAAGATAAAAACAGAAATAAAAAGGAAAACAAAATAGGCTAGAAAAAGGAAACGTTACGAGTGAATCCTAATCTAAATATTCGGTTGCACCAGATTTGGCCGTATTATTTTCATTCAGGTGGTGATGAAACAGAGACCGAACCGACGACGCTCTCTCCTACTCAAAAATAAAAAATAAAAAAAACTGGCCAATCACGTGCATAAACAAATCACCTCATTTGCAGGTAACGAGTCTCCTATTTCCTTTTTAAATCACGGATAAAACACTTTTTTCACACGGCAAGCTCATCCTTGACTCAGTTTGTTCCTTCACACTTAATATTGTCCGATCAGACATAAAGTCGATACTTTGTTTTCAAATTCCACAATTATTGTTTTGATCTTTTGTTGTTTTGGTCCCAAACGTCATATACCAGAGCGCTCCACACTACGGGAAACAGTGCCTTTGCCGAGTGTCGCAAGCTTTGCCGAGTGGCAAACCACGGGCACTCGACAAAGAGGTTCTTTGCCGAGTGCCAGACCAAGCAATCGGCAAAGATCTCTTTGCCGAGTGTCTGGCACTCGGCAAATAGAAGCACTCGGCAAAGGGGATCTTTACCGAGTGCCTGGCACTCGGCAAAGAGGGGCACTCGGCAAAGGGGGGCCTGGACAAACGGCATCCGTGGCTGTCCCTTTTGTCGAGTGCCCTGCCGTTAGGCACTCGGCAAAGGAGCCACCTTTGCCGAGTGCCAAGCACTCGGCAAAGGCCTACCACGTGGTAGGATTAGGGTCGGCCAGGGCGACAACCTTTGCCGAGTGCCACCGCTGGGGCCTTGATACAGTAAATAAATCTCAACTTCAAAACTTGGGACAATTTTGACTTTTTGTACTATATTTCTTCAATTATTTTTGTTTCGTTGAATTTTTCCGACAATTCCAAATTTGAACTGCAGGTACATGAAATAATGGAATTTGTTCATTCAAAAAATGGTATTCATGATGTTCGGCGTATGTTGAGGCCGTATCCAGGACCTCGCATGAAGTTACGACCATGTTAGTGTCGTAACATGACGAGTTACCTGCGGGAAAAGTGTTTTTAAATTATATAAAATCCAAACGAAGTCCGAAAATGACGAAACTTGTCGAGGTGTGTTGTCATCGCATGTGGAGGCTGTGGTAAAAAATTGAGAAAGTTTAGAGCAAGTTGTGACGTCGGATGCCTAAAACCCAGACATCTCCACACGTGATCACTTGTGATAACATGTGAAGATGTCTGGGTTTTAGGCATCCGACGTCACAACTTACTCGAAACTTTCTCGATTTTTTACCACGGCCTCCACATGTGATGAGAAGACACCTTGACAAGTTTCGTGATTTTCGGACTTCGTTTATATTTTATATAATTTAAAAACACTTTTCCCGCAAGTAACTTGTCATGTTACAACACCAACATGGTCGTAATTTCATCCGAGTTCCTGGATACGGCCTCAACATACACCAAACATCATGAATACCATTTTTTGAATGACCAAATTCCATTATTTCATATACATGCAGTTCAAATTTGGAGTAGTCGAAAAAATTCAACGAAACAAAAATAATTAAAGAAATATAGCACACAAACTCAAAATTGTCCCAAATTTTGAAGTTAAGATGTAATTACTGTATCAAGACCCCACAAAAAAATAGGAAGAAAAAAACAAAAAAAATATTAATTTGCCGAGTGCCAGGGGTGGCACTCGGCAAAGGGGTCCTTTGCCGAGTGCCGGCCACGTGACACTCGGCAAAGGCGAGCCGGCCTGGCAGGCCTTGAGCCTGCCATGTGGCAGCTCTTTGCCGAGTGCCAGGTCGGCTGGCACTCGGCAAAGATGGCGTCTTTGCCGAGTGCGAGCCGATCTGGCACTCGGCAAAGCCTTTAACCTAAAGGCCGACACGGGCCAGCCCAACCCCCACTCCTCACTCCTCACTCCTCCCTCGCGCTACCGCCGCTACGCCCGCCGCCGCCCTCCCGCCGCCGCAGCCCCTTCCTCCGACGCGCCCGCGAGCAGCCGGTCGGCGGCCCGAGCTCCCCCGCCCGCCCCGCATCCCTGGCCACCACGCCCTGAGCTCCGCCCCGCGCTGCCCAGAGATCCCTTCTCCTCCTCGCCACCGTGGAATTTCGTGGTCCCGTTCTCCATCTACTGCAGGCGTGGATCGTGGCGGTGGAAGCTCCCTCCTTGAGCATAGAGCACCCTGCCGTCCATCCGGTCAAGAAGACTTGACCACATCCCTGCAGCCGCCGCGGACGCGCCCGTCCATCCGACAGTACGCAGCGGCGCTGAGGTATGCTCCCTATCCTCTGCTAGATCCACGAGGTACACTGTAGCTCCAGATTTCCATGTATGTTGATGCTAGTCTAAGATTATTTCCTGGAATGGCCATGATAGTATAAGAGAGCAGTGATGTCTGGTTCTTTGTGGTCCATGCACTACCTTATTGATTAATTAGAACAAAATCTTAGCTTAATTACCTGCAACTTCTTCCTCGTCTTATTGGTTAGTGTGATTTAACTTTATTATTAGATACTAATGCTATCAACTTTATAATTATGAGAGAAAAAATGATAGCTCACTTACTCTTGCATTGAACCTGCCAGTTCTGTTCTGTTGGAACTGAACTTAAGAATAAACAGTCTGTTATTCCTGTTCTTTGTTACAAATAACTTATGGATTTGTTTCTGTTAGATATGCTATTAGGGGCCTAGCTATGTTTAAGCCGTGTGTGGGCTTAGGCCCATGCACTTAGGGTTGCTGCTGCCTATAGCTTTGGCGCACCCTGTGGTTGCCTGTAACCCTGTATATATGCATATGTATCATGTACTTGACAATCATCAATCTAATCCCACGCAATATTCTCTGCTTTTACAGTTTTTGTTTGACATGTTGCAAACTAAGTTCTTGTCTATCTTGGGCTCTATTTTATTGGACGGATATTTTTTATTCTCAGTCTGCTTTCTATTTTTCTTGAATCCGGATACAGTTTTATCAAGCTTTATTTAGAAGTAAAGGTGTTCTCTTTATTATATAACTTCAAATGTAACATTCAATTTGTATCATATTCTATTGAATAATAACTGCAAACCAGATTACACTGTTATTTGTTCAGCACAATAAGAACAGAGAAATAAATATATCATGCATATAGAGCGTCCTTGTATTGCACGCTATTCCACAAACTGATACAAACTATTTTGCACGCTACATAGATACATACATCATAAGCATACCTCCAGTGTTATAGTAGATTTTAAAATACTGAAACCCATACTAATGCAAGCATAGCTAGGAAGTACAAGTACTGCAAATCTGGTAGGCAGATAGCTGAGTGACCTGACCTATATAGATGTATTCCTTCAGGCTTCAATAGTGAGGGCCTTATTTACCGTAACCAAATAGTGGAGCCAACATCATGGTTTCTTCATATTCTATCACATCATGGTTTATTGATCTTCCATCTTCCAGAATACCTCGGGATATTTGTAGTCCCACATAGCAGGTGATGGTAGATGACAGGGGATACTGCTGCATGTCTTCTCATTTCCTTCAGCAATCTCTCTGTATTCATCTAAATTTAGTAACTGAGAGAAGTTACTATCTAGAAAAACTTCAGATCAAACCTGTTCCCCCACCGAGCATGGAGCTCAATAATAAGGCGTTCTTCTTGTGGTGACATGCGGCCATGCTTGAGGCTAGGATGAAGGTAGTTCACCCACCGCAGGTGGCAGCTCTTTCCTGTCCTGTTGAGGCCTGCATGAACATAGAGATTGTATAGTATGAAGAGGACTGGTTAGACAGGAAGACATTTATGTTTGCGACTTTGCGCTAAGGATAGCAAAATAGCTACCTAAGTTGCAGTTCGCCAACCCCTCAAACCCCGCCGCGGCCCTTGCTATATTCTTGATATTTGGTTAATGCTTTTCTCCCTTTTCCTTAGAATGATTCATATCCTTGTTTTCCTATTGCTGTCTTTTGGGTTGCAGATTTTTTTATAAGTCAGAAATTATAAATATAAACTCAGAAATTATCTACCTGCATCTCTAATGAGCCAAATCCACCTTCTGAATCTAGAATATTTTCTTGTTTTGTAGAGAAGAGCGGATCTGGAGTAGCCCCGCGCCATGCCGGTCTGCCTGCATAGCGTCGCCTCACCATAGCACCGCCACCCTAGGTATAACCCCTGTACCCGTACCTTGGTCGTAGATCTCGTCACCCAGTTAGGCGTCTCCCGTCCAAAAGAGATACGGTCGGAGGTATGTAGGTCTTTGCATATCTGCGACCGTATCTGTTTCGGATTGTCCACATTTTTTGGACAGCCCGCGGATACGTAGATGAGTTAGCTTCCATGTTTTGCTCCCGTCTGAGTTGGAGTTTCGGCATCACCTCCCCGTGTTCTCCGGATACACACTCTCCCTGCGGGGACGTGTATCGGAAGAACAGCGGGGAGGTGCTACCGAAATTCTGACTCGGACGGGGGCAGAACATGGAAGCTAACCCATCTACGCATCCACGGGTGGGATTAGGACCTATCCTTCACCTATTAGATGGTAGGAACGCCGTGTAGATGCAAATACTGGTTTTATTACCCGCTTACATTGGTGCATGATAGAGGATGGCTGACCGTGAGTGGATGTACACGGGTTTCGCAAGTAAGAGCTCTGAATGGGTTAGGGGGACCGATGCTTTCCTATAGCATGCATTTGGCCCAGCTGCTAAAGGGTCAAGTCGGATGTCGTGTCCTTGCAGCAAGTGTAAGAACAAGAAAAAGAAACGAAAGCGTGCCGTGGGAGTAGATATTCACAATAACGGATTCGTTCCAAACTATACCCGCTGGATCCACCATGGTGAACACCATCGTATTAGGGAGGAGGTGGTGAGACCCCTCCTCGAGGAGTATGATGCAGATGCCGGGATGGCAGACATGATGGTGAGACTCCTTCGTGCACTTAAGATGCCGTATGAGGGGATCCAAGCTTGTCCGAAGGGGTGCGTCCTATTCAGGGGAGACCACGAGAAAGCAACACACTATCCAAAGTGCAAATCCTCTAGGCTTGTGGAGGTAGAAGGCAGTGATGGCAAGAAGAAACAGTCTAAGATCCCCGAGATGGTCTTACGGCACCTTCCTTTCCTACAGAGGATCCAATGGCTGTACATGACAGAGGAGTCCGCGAAACAAATGACGTGGCACAAGAATGGCAAAAGATACAGTCCTGACAAGATGGTACACCCAGCGGATGGTGATGCATGGAAGCACTTCAATGACATGAATCCTAGCAAGGCTATGGAGGCTCAGAATGTATGCGTAGCGCTGGCAATAGATGGGTTCAACCTGTTTGGAATGATGGCGGCCCCCTACACTTGTTGGCCCGTGTTCGTGATCCCCCTCAATCTTCCCCCCGGCGTCATGTTTGAACCCAGGAACGTGTTGCCGAGGCACTCTGGGCAACACTCATGGACATTGGTAAAAAGTCAAAGGACAACGTTAAGGCTAGACTAGACGTGGAAAAGATTTGCGATAGACCAAAGCTAGTGATGAAGACCCCTGCGCCAGGCAAGAGATGGAAAAGGGGCCTGGCCGATTACATCCTGAAAAGGGCCGATAGGAAGGAAGTACTGCAGTGGATGAAGATGTTACAGTTCCCGGATGGGTATGCGGCGAATCTGAGTAGGGGAGTGAACTTGCAGACTATAAAAGTCTTAGGGATGAAGAGTCATGACTTCCACATATGGATTGAGCGGATCCTTCCTGCGATAACCCAGGGATACCTCCCCAAGCCAGTGTAGCGCGTCCTGGTAGAGTTGAGCTTTTTCTTTCGCCAGCTTTGTGCCAAGGAGTTATCTCGGGACGTTTGTGTTGACCTGGAGAAGGCTGCACCTCTGTTGCTCTGCAAGTTGGAGATGATATTTCCACCCGGCTTCTTCCTGTCGATGCAGCATCTGATTTTGCACCTACCGCGCGAGGCACGGTTGGGGGGGCCCGTGCAGGCCCGTTGGTGCTATCCAATCGAGAGGTGTCTAAAGCTTCTTCGGAAAAAGTGTAGAAATAAAGCCAAAATTGAGGCTTCCGTGGTAGAGGCATTCATTCTGGAGGAGGTGTCGACATTCACACAGGCGTACTATACTGAGAAACTTCCCAGTGTGCATAATCCAACCCCTCGTTACAACGCCGATGAGAACTCATCGAACCTTAGCCTTTTCCAAGGGGATCTCGGAAGAGGAAGCGCAGGTACCAACAAGAAATTGACCCATGATGAGTGGCGCACTATCATGATCTACTTGTTGTTGAACCTTGATGAAGTGATTCCTTATCAGAAGTAAGTTCTCAATGAGCTTGTTACATACGCCGTGACTATCCTCCACCTATCGATCTGACCCCCTTGTCTCTTGTTTTTTTAGGGAATATATTAATGAACACTAGAGAGGCAATAGGGCTCCTACCGAGCAAGAAGAAGACCATCTTCTCAGACATGGTGTGCCCAATTTTATTTCCTGGTTCTCTACAAAGGTACCATCCAACTAACCTCGTTTGCTCCTAGAAGATTCCACTTTGCTCCTAGGAGCGAGTAATGTAACGATCTACCTGTCCTAACCTTGCAGGCCCGCACGGATGCGGAAATGGGTGATGAATTGAAATAGGTGGCCGGTGGCTTCTCTCGTAGGGTCAAGTCATTCATCGTTTATGATGTGAATGACTATCGTTTTCGCACGAGAGCCTACGAGGAGAGTCGGGCCAACCTAAAAACCACGTGAAGCGGAGTTCGTACGCCCGGCACGGATGAGAAGGACTATTACGGCATAGTCAAAGAGATATACGAGCTCAAATTTAAGGGTGCCAAAGCTTTTAAGCCAGTGGTACTCAAATGCCATTGGTTCGATCATGATGTCACGAAAAAATACCTTAAGATTGGGCAAGTCGAAATTCGACAAGATTCCAACTATAAAGTAGACGATGTCTATATTGTGGCTAACCGACACGCCACACAAGTGTATTACCTCCCATGGGCGTGCCAAAAAGACGAGAAGCTTGTGGGTTGGAGCCTTGTGCACTTGGTCTCGCTGCGCGGTAAAGCGGCTGTCCCAAACGATGATGATTACAACTTTGACCCAAACAAAGATGAGTTCTATCAACCTGAGGGGCTAGAAGGGAGTTTGGAGATAGACATTCTTTCGCTCATGGGCATGGAAGTAGACAACGACATCGATGAGGACGAGGGTGATGAGGTGCAGGATGCTGAGGACTTACAAATCCTTGAGCGATGGCAGATGGAGCGCGATGGAGTTGAGGACGATGTAGATGATGATGACGATGGAGATGATGAGGACGATGGAGATGATGCCTGACACTTAAGAGAGCTCGATAATATTGATAGTGATGATGACAATAGTGATGACGACAATAGTGATGACGACTACACGCCAGCCATATTGCCGTTCGCGGAGATAATTTCTAATTCATGTAATACTATATTGTTATTATTATTATCTTGCAATTATGTTTCTTTACAAGTACTTATCAGTTATTTATGCTAACTATTTTAATCTTTGTCATTGCAGGCACTCGACAAAATGTCGGGCGGAAGGCGGCAGCGGCCGCATCGACAGGTCCGCTCGTAGTACCAGATCCGCAGGAGCAGGCGACCGCCGACGATGACGAGGAGGAGGAGCAGTTGGTGGAGCCATCGACCAGTAGGGGGGCAGTGGACGTCGCACGTCGACGAGGAGGCTACAGTTCGAGGAGGCCCCGCAAGGGCGGACGACGACGACGACGACCGGTGACGGCGGCGGCGGCGACGACGACGACGACGATAGGGGCGAGCCGACACCAGGCGAGACGGCTTCCTTAGGTTCGAGCAAGCCCTACCAGCGCGGGCCCTCGTCGCTCCCTGAGCCACGGCCGCTCCCTTCCCGCCGCCCGGTGATTCGACCCGTGGGTCAGACGTAAGTAACCATTGTTGATTTCACTACTTGTTCATATGACATGTTGAAAATCGAACTGCAGACTAACAATTGTTGTTAATGACTCGTGCAGTAGTTGGACGTTTGTGAGCGGAGGGAGCGGTTCATGCCATATCAATGGCATCCAGGGCCTGCTGATTAGGGAGTACTACCCTAGCTTCGTCACCCACAAGGGTGAGGTACAGGCGCCCATGAAGTGGGAGCACTTCTCTAGCGTCACGGACTCCAACGGCGATACCCTTGCGGCGAAGATCAAGGGGGAGTTCTAGGTGAGTATTTTCATCGCACCGCATTTCTCAATACTACGCATTCGTTGGACGTTCTTGAAACAATGAAATGATACATGATGTCTGTGTGCAGGACTTCTTCACGTGCGAGGAGGGGAGAGAGCAGCATGCGGCGCGAGTGCAGGAGGCGGTCTGCAAAGATCGTCTCAAGGACCTATACCACGAGGCGCATCTCCAGTGCGTCATCAGCTACTACGCTGACGTGCTTGGCCAGGTGGTGAAGAAGCCGCAAGTCAGGGAGATGATACTCCAGAGGGAGACCGACCTCACAGAGGCGCAGTACATGCAGGTAATTAAGTAGGAAACATTCGTTCTGATTCCTTCCGTGAAACATTCAATTCATCTTCTAGCATATCAAATACTTGATGTCATGCAGATGTGTCCGGGGTGGTGCGACAACTACAAGGACTGCTGGGCGGCCATTGTGCGTGAGTGGACCACGGACGTGGCGTACCAGAGGCGCAGAGAACGTCGGGAGGGCCGCCTGCAGATGCGAGGGGCACCACACCACCAAGGGAACCAGTCCCTCCCAGTGTTCATGGAAAGATGGGTATGCTTCTGTTGATCTATTAATTCTAGCGCTCAATTGTCATTACTTGTAACCATGTTTGTGTTTTTCTCGCAGACCCAGTCGCATGGTGGGCATGTCGTCAACGAGTTCACGGGGTACGCCCTTGCTCACAAGGGCAAAGCGACGGCGGCGGACAACGTCTATGACCCGGCGGACGGGCCCGACGCGTACACCAACACGAGTGTCTACCCCAAGCTCGCCGAGTACACCTCCGCGGCTCGCCAGCGCCATGGGGAGACATTTGACCCCGCCACCGACCCCCTAGACACGGACCTCTTGATGAGGTTGGGAGGAGGGAAGCAGCACGGCCGGTGCTGGATGGCCAACAGCGCCATCGAGTCGTCCTCTGTTCCCACGCTGAGCCAGATTCGACGAGATGGGACCAGGAGCTCCTCCGACATCCCCATAGCGCCTCGGCAGCCGAGCAACGCACAAATGTTCTTGGCATTTCAGGTAAGTGCAGTTTCATTCGTCGTTCACTCGTTTCACACATGTACCTTGCTTTCACATACCATCAACTTTGCGGGTGTAATATTGCAGGCCCAGATTGCACAGTTGCAGACGAACCAGGAGAACATGGCGGTGGCCCATCAGCGGCAGCTGGCGGCTGTCACGCAGCACTACCAGCATCAGATGCAGGACTTTGCCGCCTACTTCCGGGGCCTTCAGATCCCGGGAATGCAGCAGCACGAGCTCCCTGCCTCGATCTTCGCTCCACCACCTTTTCCTGTGCCTACTCCTATAGCGACTCCGGTGAATATATTGCATGTTGCTTTAGCTTGTGCGGCCATCCTGCAGGTACTAATGAGATCACTTGTCCTTTGTGCAGGAATAGTCAGTGGGTTCGAACCCGACTCCTCCAGGTGCCAGCCCTCCACTGGGCCCTTCTCCACCGCACGGGTGGTCGGCTCACCCGACCTTCCCGACTCAGGGCTTCACGTGGCCAGGTACCGCTCCTCCTCCACCGACGCAGCAGGGGCACTCCGGGCCCTACTCGACGTTCCAGGCGGCGCCGCAGTCAAGGTGGTCTCCGTGGGAGCAAGGTGGGGGCTCTGGGGCCCTGGGGATGCCGGGTCGAGCTAGGTACCTCTACTGCCCGCTTGTAGACTTGTCGGCCTTCGTGCCGCTGTGATGTCGGCCTTCGTGCCGCTGTGGTTATCGGCCTTCGCGCCATTGTTTTCTTGCAGGTTTTGGACATGTTATGAACTTGTTATGAACTTATATCGTGTTGAGACGTCATTTGATGATGAAATGTGATTTTTATGTGATATTCTAGTTTATTGTCATGAATATATGTGAAATTGCATGTCTGGAATGCAAGAAAACAGAAAAAAGCAAAAAAAAAATCCTAGCTTTGCCGAGTGCCAGCACTCGGCAAAGCTGGGCATTTTTCCCAGCAGAGCCCAGCTTTGCCGAGTGCTGGCGTGGCACTCGGCAAAGTGACCAGCACTCGGCAAAGCTGGGCATTTTTCCCAGCAGAGCCCAGCTTTGCCGAGTGCTGGCGTGGCACTCGGCAAAGTGACCAAACCTTTGCCGAGTGCCAGCACTCGGCAAAGAATTTTTCAAAAAAAAATGCTGAGTGCCTGACACGTCAGCACTCGGCGAAGAATTTTTCAAAAAAAAAACAATTTCCTTTGCCGAGTGCCTGACACGTCGGCACTCGGCAAAGGGTGGCGTCAAGTTGACGGCGCCCGTTACCTTTGCCGAGAGCTGGTGTGGCAAATGGTAAATCCTTTGCCGAGTGCCTGGCAGGTGGCACTCGGCAAAGATTCCTTTGCCGACCACTTCTTTGCCGAGTGGGCTTTGCCGAGAGCCGCACTCGGCAAAGCCTTTGCCGACGGCAAAGGCGGCGGATCCAGTAGTGCCAGCTACCACCTCACTTCGTCTATCAGGCTTTTAATTAACATAGAAAAATCAACAAGCAAATAAGGGAAGTTCGATGGTCGATGGGGCTGGAAAAAAATCAAGCACCGAACCTCTTCGGTTATATTATTTCTCCATTTTTATTTACCCTTTTTTTCTTATTTTCACCATAAATATAAAAACTAATAATAAACAAATATTATGGTACTTGAGCAATTAGACCTCTTTCTTAATAAAATAGATAATTCCACCACTAAATTATTGATGTGGTAAATCATTGATGTACTTTTAAATTAAAAAAATATCTTATTACGACAACATGATATAGTCATTGGTCCAATTAAACAAATCGTAACATGAAATCTTGAGCAGTTTGTTGTCCAGTTTAGTCTAGACAAATGTGACTCTAAAGTTTATGCATATACCGGTGAAAGACATGATAGGGGCAACCATGTGGAAAATTAGGAGAGTTCTTCTATTGTAATCATCAACGGATATGGCAGTTCTGGATACGTCGGCAACTAACTCTTTACTGACACTATATATATATAGAATAAATAAAATTATCAAAAATAGAATTACAAAATTTTGTGGGTTCACAAAGGAAGTCATTGGAACTCAATAGTGAACTGTACCAACAAATAGATAGTATGAAATTAAAATTATGATATATTTAAAACTAAATATGTTTGTGCTTTGCAATAGAAGAAAAAATCTATCAAGATTGTATTTTAATCAGATACATACTTAATAAGGCATCATGTATTGCCAACATTAGCTTAAATATTATGGATGTTATAGTCTTCTTAAAATAAACTATAGCTTTAAAAATTTATAGAAGGATAAAACATAAATAGGTAAGTATTATCTTGGCCCTCATTTTCTATGAACGTTTGATAGCCTTTTTTATGAATGTTTCTTAGCTTTTTCTTTCCCGTTGCAAGGCATATTTGCTAGTTAATATTAAAGTGCCAAAACTTGGGCCACCATAAATTTTTGTTTTGCCTCCCGCTTTAATCCTCCGCTCCGTTCCGCGGTCGTGATGATATACCAAGGGCCTAATCTCTAACATGGACTCTCATATATGAATCTAATAGGACAAATGGAATACAATGCAACGACTCAATAAATTGAATACAAATTGGGTTAAATTGGACACCAATTAAACCACATATACAAGGCATCATATCGGTGGTGCAGGCGAGGCGGCACGAAAAGATGCTGAGGTCGGAACAAGAACTACGATGGCACGAGGCGCAGAGACGACGACGAGGTCAAGCAACGGTAGCGCGACCTGACGAGATGGCGTCATGACTCGTAAGCGAGACCGAGGTGAGGATGAGCGACGACGACGATGCGGGGTGGGGCGAGGAGACAACGACGCTGATGAGGCTACCGAGTCGTTGGGGCTTGCGGTTGGCCGGCCACCAGGGCGTTGTCGCATGGAACTACCGGGGCATTGGTTGCGTCGAGGCTTCGTGGCCGCCGGGGTGCTGTGACCGTTAGCCCGTCAAGGCTCCATGGACGCCTTGGCAAGGATTCAAGTGGACGAAGTTAGAGACCTTACGTGCGAGTGGATGAGGCCTTGCAACTCTGAGCTAGTGGATAATAAGGATAAGAAAGAAGAGAATAGAAAAAGAAAAAGAATGAAAATAAAAAAGAGTATTATGGACATTTTATAGTTTTTACCTAGCACAAGCAGTTTTTTTACCAAATAATGTCGAGTGCAATAAAAATATAATAATGTAAATAAAAAATTATATCTTTAAAGACAAAACAACACATACATGTCAAGGCTTTCGATGACTTTGTAACTTTTCTCTTGTTGCAACGTACGGATATTTTTGCTAGTTGAGCTAAATCCTGTCATGGTTGTTTCTTTTTACGTTTCTGATAACCAGACTCGTATTTTCTGGATCGGTGCACAAGACACGGCTAATGGTTGGGATCTTAGAACTCTAGATGACTAGATGCACATGTATTATGTATACAAAGATGAAAAGAACGAAATCTAGATACGTACGGCACATATACATCAAATGCACACGTGTACTGGTTTAATAATTAGTATAATTTTTAGAAGAAAAAGAAAAGAAAAGTACCTTGCTTGCTAACTTGCAGCAACCGATCAGGCTTCCTTCCCAGCTGGCTGCCTCCAGCTTCACGTTCACGTACCAATGCGAAACACTCGTCAAAATTGGCACGGCCGCTGAAGGGCGAAGTGCCTAGGGCTGGCTCAGTCGGCGAGAGGGCGACTCGCGAGCTTGGATGCGCATGTATTCATCGCAATTCACTGTGTTGAAGTGGATCGAAGTGGAATAGAACTAAATTCCATTCTATTTCACTTCAACACATGCTGATTGAGCTAGATACACATACATCCAAACAAGGCCTTCGTCGGGAGGAACGAAAACACACACGACTTGGGCCAAAAAACAGAGATCAGGCCTATATACTATTGGGTTGTACACAAGATATTGGCGGCCTAGGAAATTAGGGGGCCCGTAGCGGTCGCACGGGCCGCACTTGCCTAGGGACGGGCCTGTACACATGCCTCTGCAACGTTGCAAGTCTATCTTGGGCTTCGTTTTTTTGACCCTATATATCTTGGGCTTTGCTGGTCACTACCGAGACGGACCGGGCCATTTTAGTTTTCTTTTCTTTCAGGACATTGTTAGCCAGACTGGTTAGTGTGCAGGAGAGCCCTTTCGTCGTATATGAAAATCTCTTCTCCTTTTTTTTTTTGCCATGGGCTTATATGTGCATGGGCCAGCCAGAAGACAAAGAAAGGTTAGCACAGGAGCTTTGTTCCAGGACCGACTGAAGAATGTGATGAGTCGCAAAAAAAAAAAAAAAAAAGACTGAACAATGTGATGGAATGGTCCTTACTCCTTACCTCTGATTAGTCTACCGACAAGCTAGTGACTGACACCAATTAAGCAAAGCATGTGCGTATGTGACCACGTACGTGGTTCAGGCAACTTAATGATCTCATCATCGTCATCATCAGTTCTGTTTGTACGTCATAATGCTTATAATGCTTCATACCCCTAGCCATCGTCCGTTGGTGCCCACTCGGTGTTGGTGTCTGGTGGCTGGCCAGCACCTCACCTCAACGCACGGAGCAGCACAAGAAGTCGGCGGTGATTTCTCATCGAGTCTCGGCGGCGCGGCAACATTTTCACTTTGTGGTCCTTCCTCTCATCTTGGATATGCATGGGCGGCGAAGACCCTTGAGGCTCGACAGACAACGGCAAGCAATAGCCGTCGAATGGCCAAATGGTCGCAGTGAACCGTGTTGGGCGCATGTGTTTTTTTTTCCTTTTTCCCATGTCCTTTTTTGTATGGGTAAACTATAAATCATAGGTTAATTTGGTCACGTCCAAGACCGAAACCTAAGTAACCTGGACCGGTTTTATCGGCCTTGACTTTCCATGTAATAGATTGTTCACATTGTTTTTTTTTTCACGGCCGTGTCCTTATTAGGACACATATTTCGTTAAAAGGAAATAGAGTCTTGGTTGTTCAGTACAGAAGCGATCCGTTCACATTGTTTGATATGATAACCAAAATTTCAGAAACCCAATTGGTTTGGTATAACCGAACGTCTGCCCCTACGAATATGCATGTCATTCGGAGACGAAGGGAGTAATTAAGGGCGTGTTTAGATCCAAAATTTTTTGGGTTTGAGGTACTGTAGCACTTTCGTTTTTATTTGGCAATTAGTGTCTAATTATGGACTAATTAGGTTCGAAAGTTTCGTCTCGTGATTTCTCACCCAACTGTGCAATTAGTTTTTTTTCGTCTATATTTAGTACTCTATGCATGTGCCGCAAGATTCGATGTGACGGGTATTACGCAAAAAATTTTGGATTTTGGGGAAACTAAACGGGGCCTAAGAAGCAAAGTGCAGCGCACGGTACCACCACTGCCCATGCATACTAGGCGTGTTCACCCTTCTCCCCAGCTGCGGAATGTGCCTCTGTGCTGTGCCCAGTGCCCACCGGCCACCGGCCACCACTCTCTCTAACGACTCTGCCGACGAATGGGGCACATACGATAGGTGAGGTCGGTGTGCACTAGTAACGCCCATGCCACGCCACGTCGCCACGGCGTGCGTTGGTCGGATGACCAGCCAGCGACGCGCGCGCGGCCGCCACAGACGACGATCTGTCTGTCACGGCTCACGTCGGCGGGTCGGGGGCTCGGGAGCAGGTACACATCCGGTCCCGGATCGGAAGCAGGAGGTCGTGCATGCAGCAGCTAGCACTGCAGTGCCCGCCTCCACTACACGGAGTCAACATACGTACGTTTCTTCATTAATCCGTGCTTTATTTGTTCCCGTCATTTCGTTCCAGATCTCTTACCAGCGCCGCTGTCGGCCGGGTGGTTACATCGAGGACGAAAGGTGCCGCCGGCCGGCCATTGCATGCAGAGAATAAGCTGGTTAGGGCTTCCTTTAGTCCGTGGACTAAAGTTTAGTCCTTGGACTAAAGTTTAGTTCGGACCCCGTTTGGTTTCAGGGACTAAAGTCCATTAATGCAGTTGTATAAAGACAATATTATCTCTGTTGAGATGAAGATATTACAGCTGCTGGCCACGGGTGGGATGGTGAGTAACAGGGGGTAGGATTGTCTCTAGAACACTTTAGTCCAGTTCAGTCACCCCCTCATGGATTAGAGGACTAAACCCATTAGTCCAAATTTTAGTCCATGAATTTGACATTTTAAGGACTAAAAGTGGACATTTTAGTCTATATTTTAGTTTAGTCCATGGAACCAGGCCCTTGCCGTGCCCTACAAGTCTTGTGGCCGGCGCGGCTAGCTGTGCCCACCGGCCGGCCGGCTGCCACCCACGGCCAGGCCAGTCTCTCGTCTCGCCAAACCAATTAATCCCTCCTGCCGTCTCCGCTATACGTACTCCTACATAGGAAGCATAAACTATTGTTGTTAGCTATCAGCTCGTTCGGCTGAGCTGAAATTTAGCTTGTTTGGCTTATTTTTCTAGCCAGAGTAGTATTTTTCTCTCACAACATTACAACATAAACAATGTTTCCAGCATAAACAGTGAAAATTCCAGCTCAGCCGAACAAGTTGTATAGTACTGTACGTCTGTACCTGTAGTAGGTAACGATGGGCACGAGTCACACTCGATCCTCAAGAGCAAGTACATACACTACTATTTTCGTTCAGAAATGCTATATGACACATGTGTTTTGTGGTTTGTTGGCACATGAATTTTTTGACCGCAGGATGAAGAATGGAATGCCCGATCTGTGTGCTGGTTGCTTTGTGTCGCCGACATGTAGGGCCCACTCGAATTGTCACCGCTTGAAATCGGTTGTTCATGCTGCGCGGTCTGCCTTGCTGCCTAGGCCACCATCATTGCCACCAACCCCAGCCCAGCCTCACTTCACTCCTCCATGTCTCCATCCATCTAATCCACCTTAGTCCTGGCTCAGACCAACCTCCTCACGTCGGACCAACGGACGCATAAACTATTTTGTTAGCTATAGTACTGTATGTCTCTACCTGTTGTAGGTAACGATGGGCACAAGTCACACTCAATCCTCAAGAGCTAGTACATACACTACCATTTTCGTTCAGAAATACTATAGGACACATGTATATTTTGTGGTTTGTAGGCACAGCAGCCCGCCGTCTCCGTTGCATGCCCGCGGCACGGCCCTGGGACTCCCGCGCCGTGAGGGATGGCGCGGTGGTGCCGCGTCGAGATCGGTGACGCGACAGATCCTACCACGTCACCGATCAGCGCCTCTGGTCTTCGCCACGTCATACTTCAGCCGCGCCACCATACATACGCGTGGCACAGACGTTTCACCGCGCCGTGGGCGGCCAAAAGTATTAGTTTTGGAAGAAAAAAAACAAACAGTGTTAGATTTAAAATTAATTTAAAAAGTGTTAAAAATAAAAAAAAAATCTCAACGGGCCTCTGCCGTGCTCTCCTCTGCTGCGTGCATGCGGCCTGTGGGCGCGACACGTGGTCGGCCAGCAGGCAGGCGTGCGGGCATCGCCGCCGTGGACCAGCAGCCACGCCGGTACGTACGCCACGACGTGCGTAGGCACATTACATGCGTACGTGCCACGCGACCAACATGGCAACATCGACCGCGACCGACTGGATTCAGCGCTGGCTAGCTCAGATCAGCACGTCCGAAAATCGGGAGCATGGTTCTCAAAAAAAAATCGGGAGCATGCGTGCGTGTGGCGAATTTATGCGCCCCAAGAAAAGAGGTTAGGGCAGTCCCAATGTTAGAAACTACATATAATTTCTATACCTATTAATTATCATAGACACTACGTATAGAAATCATGGTCCCAATGGATAGTTTATACAGAACAATTTTTTATCCAATCACATACATTCTCTCTCCATTCTCTACCAATCACATCCCTTAATGTCTTGGTTCTCGTGTAGACATGGTTTCTAACTTAGACCTGGTTTCTATGATTTTTGCTCTCTCTCTTCAATAATTACCTTGCCACATCAGCAAAACGCTTAGGTGGTAGTATAATTAATGTCCATAGAAACTATAGTGGTTTCTACATTGGGAGTGCCCTTACAGGTCCAAGAGTAACCGTGCTACGGTTGGTCTCCTCACAACGGACTGGCCCTTCCTTCTTTTGACCAACTATATATAATTTAATTATTGAAAAAAACTATATATAATTTAATTATTGAAAATAAGTATCGTCCTGTTCGTTTGGGCTTGTTCGGCTGATAAGCCATGGTTGAAAATACTGTTGGTTGATTTGGTGTGAAAGAAAAATACTGTTTGTTTGTAGAAAAAAGTACGGCTTATAAATCAAACAAGCCCAAGCGAACAAGACGTATGTACACACATCCACTTTAATCATCTACTGTACTTCTTTTATACTCGCTTGCTCCCTCCGTTTCACAATATTTGTCATTCTAGCTAGGATTGAAATTATTTTCACATGTTACTAGCCATTGTCATATTCAAAACCATCATCGACTCCTTATTACCCTTTTATTAGTGCAACTGTAACAGCCAAATACATCCCTGACCAGCTAGTAATAAATGTTGTGAAGTGAAGCTGAAGTAGTACAGTAACGGGAGGAGGATAGGATCTAATCGTTGTATATGACGAAGACTTGTTGCTACTGGAGAGACAGGAGGCAGATCATGCTTAGGGTCAGTGTTATCCTAAACGTTAAATAGTAAACATGCACTCACTTATTGTTTATCCATTATTTGAGCACAATGGACGTTTAAACAGGAAAAATAGTCGTTTGATCAGACAAAATGACCGATTAAACAGAAATGTTGTACCGCCATGTAGCGTTCAAACGACGTGTAAATAGGATAAACAACCGTTTGGATGAACATTGCTTTGGGTAGCCCCAAC
Source organism: Miscanthus floridulus (assembly GCF_019320115.1). Taxonomy (NCBI): domain Eukaryota; kingdom Viridiplantae; phylum Streptophyta; class Magnoliopsida; order Poales; family Poaceae; genus Miscanthus; species Miscanthus floridulus. Next base: position 19,864,660 of record NC_089595.1, read on the forward strand.
ACGGTGACACAACTTGTGCTTGCTAGGTTCGTTGGCCATAGTGCAGTTAAAACAGTAGGTGAGAGAGAGGAGCTTCTGTAGGTCGCAAGCCATCCATGCTAGAGATGCTATGGGGAAGCCATAGGTGAGAGTAGGAGGATGGAATTAAAAGAGAACATGCAATATATTTTCATGTAGTAAATCTAATTAGAGATATAACACTACAGCAGACGCGTGCTTTGCCGAATGCAATTACACTCGGCAAAGCCTTTGGCGAGTGCTGCACTCGGCAAAGAGCTGTCGGCATATCCCTTCACAGCAAAGGCTTATTTGCTGAGTGCCGCATGTCGGGCACTCGGCAAAGGATTTCCCGAGTGCCACGACGGCACTCGGCAAAGAAAACCCGCCGTGACGGCCAGGTCACGGTGACGGCCCCTTTGCCGAGTGCCACGCGTCGGCACTCGGCAAAGACATGTGTTTTTTTAAATGCTTTGCCGAGTGCCTGCATCTGGCACTCGGCAAAGCTTGTTTTTTTATTTTCTTTGCCGAGTGTTGTAGGTAGGCACTCGGCAAAGCAGTTTTTTTTAATTTTCTTTGCCGAGTGCCTTGACCATGGCACTCGACAAAGCTGGGAAGCTTAGTGTCCCAGATTCCCAGCTTTGCCGAGTGTCTCGGCAAAGAAGTGAAAAAATTCAATTTTTTTGGTTTTTAGTTTTCCATCGTTGCAAACAAGATATACATCATATATATATATAACACAACTATGTATCACACAAATGTATATCACAATCCACCACAAACACAAACATAGCATACAAGTATCACAATCTCGACTCCCAAGTCCAAAGTCCAAACACACAAGCATAGTTCACAAAGTTCACAAGTGCATTATATCACAACGGCTGTCATTTGAAGCTCACGGCGACGGTCCGGGTTGGGATGGCCCAACGTGCGATCCCGGCGACCCTTCGAGGTGGTTCGACGCTGCCCCCGATTGATGCTGCACAAAATAGAAGAGATTGCACCTGAGCGACAAGAGAAGAGATAAATATGCAAGATAAATATCCGCCACTACCACCACCACCACCACAACACCGCCATCACCAACACTTCACCACCACCACCACCACACCACCACTAGGTTTCTCTAGGTTTCACTAGGTTTCTCTAAGTTTCAGCATAGAAAGTAAAACTTCGTACTTATACTCATCGGGGTAGAATCAGGACGTTGTGGAGGTGGATCTAGAGCAAGCAGCGTCTGTGGGATCGCCCAACCTTGTTGCTGGCCAATTTGCTGCATGAACTTGATCATCTCGGCCATCTGCTGCTGATCTTGCTCCCACTGGGCCTCCAAAGCCTGTAGCCTCTGCCGCTCGGCCTCCCGCTCGGCCTGCAGTTCCTGCACCTGGGCCTGTAGCATTTGACCCCAATGTTTCAATAAAGCATAGGTAAGGTATGTAAAAGTCAAAGAACGACGAATGAAACAGGAATACTTACCTGGAGTGCCGACACCGCGGTCGGCCGTTGGCGTATGGGCACGCTTGAGCTCGTGCTCGCTGCTCGGAGCTAGTAGAGAGGAGGAGTAGAGGCCGTGTCGAGGATGCAGTCGCCAATCCAGAACCGCTCATGCTTCTTGCCTTGCCCCACCCTCATCACGAGCTAAGGATCAAGGCGCTCCTCGGTTCTCGGATCATAGCCTGGCCCATGGACTGACCTTGCCGCCTCCATGTACGAAGAGAGGCGGGTGTGGACGTTGGAGTTGGTGTACGCCTCAAGCGGGGCATCTGGGTCGTACTCGATGTCGGCCGTCGCCTTGCCCATGTGAGCCAGATCATATGCCTTGAGTTGACCAACTGGCTGGCCACCGTGTGCATCTGACTACGAGAAAGATAACAACATATGGATAGAAATGATGCAGAATTGAGCGTGGCTAGATTAGAGCAATGGCGGAGACTTACATATGCCTTTGCATATTTGCTGAGGCTACGGCTGCCCTGATGGTGAGGTACACCTGGCATCTGCAAACGCCTATCACAGGCCTCCTCGTGCTTCTTCTGCCAGTCCCCGTCCAACCAGGTGTCCACAATATATTCCTAGCAATCGGGGTGGGTGGCTGAAGGGTCGAGATGGCGGACTAGAGGGGGGGGGGGTGAATAGTCTTTTCTAAAACTTAATCATGTCGGCTAACCGATATAAATGCAGAATAAAAACAATCGGTCTAGCCAAGACTACACCCCTCTATATATGTTCACTAGCACCTTGCAAAGATACTAATTATGCAACTAAGGTGCCGGGCTAGCTAGAGCTCTCCTAATCAATTCTAGGAGCAAGGTCACACAAACCTATGCCACTAGTACTTTAAGCAACAAGGGAGCTCCTACACATGCTAGTAAGCAAAAGCACAAAGCTAACTAGGCTCACTAGCAATGCTCAATAACAAGGCAACCAATGCCTAATTAGAGAGCGCAAATGCTTAGCTACATAAACTAAGCAATGTGACTAACAAGGTTACTAAAACCAAATTAGCCACGCAAGGGAGCTACTTCTATGCTACACAAGCAAGAAGGTAATTAGCAAGCTACACAAGCTATCTAATTACAAGAGCAACTACACAAGCTTAATATGTATAAAAGTAATTGCAAGCTTGTGTAATGGGAATGCAAACCAACGGGAAGAACAAAGGTTGACACGATGATTTTTCTCCCGAGGTTCACGTGTTTGCCAACACGCTAGTCCCCGTTGTGTCGACCGCTCACTTGGTGGTTCGGCGGCTAATTAGCATCACCCGCTAAGCCCGCACGTCGGGCGCCACAAGAACCTACCCCTTGAGTGAGGGTAGCTCAATGACACGCTTTACTAGAGTTGCTCTTCGCGGCTCCCGCGGGGCGAGCACAATGCCCCTCACAAGCACTTCTCTGGAGCGCCGCACAAGCTTCTTACGCGCTTCGACGGAGACCACCACCAAGCCGTCTAGGAGGTGGCAACCTCCAAGAGTAACAAGCACCACCGGCTTGCAACTCGATCACCTAGTGCCACTCGATGCAATCTCATGATGCAATCGCACTAGAATCGCTCACTCACACAATCGAATGATCACTATCAAGTATATGTGTGATGGAGGGCTCCCAAGCACTCACAAGCATGGACACTAAGTCCCTTGAGGTGCTCAGCACCAGCCATGGCCGAAGGCCACTTCTATTTATAGCCTCAAGGGCTAAACTAGCCGTTACCCCTTCACTGGGCAACGGTCGGGCCGACCGGACGCTCCGGTCGTGTTGACCGGACGCTGGACCTCAGCGTCCGGTCGCCCGCAGACGGCCACGTGTCCCGGTTCCAACGATCACTTGACCTGACCAGACGCAGCAACTTCAACTGACCGGACGCTGAACCCCCAGCGTCCGGTCGTTTCCAGTAAGGTACCGACCTCGACCGGACGCGTCCGGTCACACTTGATCGGACGCAGCCAGCGTCCGGTCACACTCTAGCTTCTACATCATCGTACGTCAGCCTGACCGGACGCAGCCAGCCAGCGTCCGGTGCTTTTAGACCCAGCGTCCGGTCAGTTGACCGACGCCAGCGTCACTCCACGTCAGCGCGACCGGATGCAGGTAGGCAGCGTCTGGTGCATTTGGATCTAGCGTCCAGTCACTTGACCGATGCTGGCATCTCCTCCATTCTCTTCACCCTTGCTCAAGTGTGCTAACCACCAAGAGTTTGCATCCGACGAAATAGAAAATAGGCATACCATTTTCCCAAAAGCGCCGAATGGCGGAAGGAAGAGAGGGACCCAAAACCCATCTCACCCCTGCAAACACCACCTCCTTTGTAAATGTGCCAACACCACCATGTGTACACCACTATGTGTATGTGTGTTAGCTTTTCACAATCATTTCCCAAAGGATGTTAGCCACTCAACTTACCACGCCACTCGATCCTAGCGACAATGCAAAGTTAGATCACTCGAGTGGCACTAGATGACCGATATGCAAACAAGTCTTGTCTTGATCTTCTCCACCTTGATCACATGACTCAATGTCATGTCTCATATGCATTTAAGCTCCTTCATCATCACATGTGTGAGCTTTGCAACATCTCCAAGCCATTTTCACCTCCATGGCATATGTTGCTCACACACATGTACCTGTGGACTAATCACCTGTGTATCTCACATAAACACAATTAGTCCACCTAGGTTGTCACTCAATTATCAAAACCAACAAGGACCTTTCAGTGGCGCACTAGCTTGGAATCGCCTACAGGACATCAGGTAGACGACATATCAGAAGATCAAATTAGGCATACTTAATCTCAAAAGAAATGAATATTCATATTTTGTATTTACCTATATGTACTGCTCCCTTGTCAGTGTCATCCATCTTGCCTCCTCTTTGTTGACATGCCTGAGTAGGAACTTGGCGTTGTAGTCTATGTGGGCCTAGAAGTTCAAGCAGGAGAGAAATGAAATCAGGCAACTTGGAACGTCAAACTTAGCAAGAGCTAAGTTGGCCGATACCTTTTTTTGGAACCATGTAATGAAATCAGGCGAACCATGTTGAAGAAGGGTCTCTCATTCATGGTCCGAAGGTGGCCTTGAATGATGCCAGGATTCATCAAAAAATTCCCTGCACCGACAAGGAACAATGTTGTTGGATGTACAAAAGTTACGGAGTATGTAGCAAGTTCGTTGAGAACTTACCCCAGATACGTTTCCAGTTCGTCAAGGTTGGTCAACACATAGAGCATGATCTTGTGCCACTCTTCATAGCTCAAGGTCTTTGTGGTCACTCCACTTGCTCTCCTGCGTGGCCCTTTGAAAAGGCTAAGGGTCGATTTATTTTCGTCCTCGTTGTACCGAGCGGGTGGATTATGCACGCTAGGAAGGTTCTCATTATAGTATGTTGTTGTGAAGTTTGACACCTCCTCATGAATGAATGCCTCAGCAATGGATGCCTCAATCTTGCCTTTGTTTCCACATTTCTTACGAATAGTCTTTAGACATCTCTCGATTGGATAGCACCAACGGTTCTGCACGGGCCCCCCCATTCGTGCCTCGGACGGGAGGTGCAAAATCAAATGCTGCATCGATAAGAAAAAGTCAGGTGGAAAGATCTTCTCCAACTTACAGAGCAACAGAGGTGCCACTTTTTCCAACTCCTCAACCACTTTCACAGATACCACCTTGGCACAAAGCTGGCCGAAGAAAAAGCTCAACTCTGCCAGCACCTTCCAGACATTCTCAGGGACGTAGCCTCGAACCATCGACAGAAGAAGCTGCTCAATCCATATGTGGTAGTCATGCTCTTCATCCCTAAGACTTGGCCAATCTCTGGGTTCGCTCCCCTCCTCAGATTTGCTGCATACCCTTCCGGGATCTTTAACGTCTGCATCCATTGTATCACTTCCGTCCTGTGCTTCTTTTCTAAGACATAATTAGCCTTAGGCCTTTTCCATGGCTTGCCGTCTCTTGGAGGCAGCATCTCTAGCTTTGGTCTATCGCATAGCATTGCCAGGGCCACTCTGGCCTTAGGGTTGTCCTTTGTCTTGTCAGGAATGTCCATGAGTGTTGTCCAAAGTGCTTCGGCGACATTCTTCTCAGTGTGCATTACATCTATATTATGTGGAAGGAGAAGGTCATCAAAATAGGGAAGCCTCGCCAAGCCCAACTTATGAGTCCACATATGTTTGACACCATATCCCATAAAGCAATCTTTCTTTGGATTATCTTTCTTTCAACTATCTTTCTGTGGATTGACCACGAGAGCATCTATCTGAGCATGAACCCGGGCACCAGTCATCTTCTGAGGTTCAGGGTCGGTCACCTTGACACCTTTCGTGAAGTTCTTGGTGTCTTGTCTGAATGCATGGTTAAGAGGGAGGAACTGTCAATGCTTGTCAAACGACAAAAACATGCCACCCTTCTTCAACCAAATGAACTCCAGAGTTGTCTTGCATACCGGGCATGGGAACTTCCCGTGGACACACCAAGCGCTGAATATCCCATACGCCAGGAAGTTATGCATGGAGTACTGGTACCAAACATATATTTTGAAGTTTTTCTTTGTAGCTCGGTCGTAAGTCCATACCCCTTCATTCCAAGCACTGATCAATTCATCATAAACAGGCTCCATGTACACACCCATTTTGTTTCTTGGGTGTCCAGGAATTATCAACATCAAGAATATGTTTTGCCGTTGAAGGAGGACCCTAGGGGTAGATTGAGGGGGATAGCAAACACGGGCCAACAAGTGTATGGGGCCGACATCATTCCATAAGGATTGAACCCATCCGTTGCCAGCGCAACACATATATTACGGGCCTCAAGATCTTTGTCACGATGCTTGTGATTAAAGCTTTTCCATGCTTCACCATCAGCTGGATGTACCATCTTGTCAGGATTGTATCGAATGCCAGTCTTGTACCATGTCATCTGTTTCGCGGACTCCTCGGTCATGAATAGCCGTTGGAGCCTCGGTATGATCGGAAGGTGCCATAGGACTTTCATAGGGATCTCAAGCTGCTCCTTCTAGCCATCACCTTTGTCTACCTCCACATACCTAGAAGATTTACACTTTAGACAGAACTTTGCATCCTTGTGATCTTTCCTAAATAGGATGCACCCTTTGGACAACAATGTATCTGCTCATATGACATCTTAAGTGCACGAAGGAGTCTCTGTGACTCGTAGAAGCTGCTTGGCAGAATATGACCCTCCGAAAGCAGCCCACCAATAACTGCCAACATACCATCAAAGCAGGCTCGACTCATGTTGTACCAGGACTTCAACCCCATTAGGCGTCCAATGGCATCTAGTTGAGAAACCGCTGCCTTCTCGTGTAGGAGCTTCTGTGCCGAAGACAACATTTGGTAGAACGCCTTTCCGGTTGGCTCTGGCTCCTCCTCCTCCTCCTCCTTCTCCTCCTCCTTCGTAGGTCTTTCAGCGAACGTTGCTTCATAAAAGTCACCTAACCATCTTGCTACCCCGCCATCAGCATCAAACGCCTCCAAGCGTGGTCTCACCACCTCCTCTCTAGTACGATGGGCTTCACCATGGAACACCCACTGGGTATAGTTTGGCGTAAATCCATACTTGCAAAGATGTTCCCCCATGATCTTCCTTGTTTTTCTTTTCCTGTTTCCGCATTCGCTACAGGGACAGAATGTGTCTCTCGCTCCATTAGCTGCCTTGCCAAATGCTTGGTTCAAGAAACCCTCGGTCTTGTCCATCCATTCAGGGGTGATTTCAGCCTGACTTGGGCGGCCCGTGTACATCCACTCACGGTTATCCATCCTCTAGCATATGCATGAGCGAGTAATATAACCACCAATTGCATCTGAACAGCGTGCCTACTGTCTAATGGGTGAGGATAGGTCCTAATCCCACCCGTGGATGCGTAGATAAGGTTAGTTTACATGCTCTACTCTGATCCGAGATAGAATTTCGGCAGCACCTCCCCGCTGTTCTCCCGATACACGTCCTGGAAGGGAGAGTGTGTATACGGAGAACAACAGGGAGTTGGTGCCAAAACTCTGTCTCGGATCGAAGTAGAACATGGAAACTACCCCATCTATGCATCTATGGGCTGTCCAAAAAAGTGGACAATCTAAAACAGATACGGTCTTAGATATACGAAGATCCGTATACCTCCAACCGTATCTGTTTCGAATGGGAGATGCCTAACTGGGTTACACCGATCTATGACAACGATAAGGAAGAGAGGTTGTTTATACCTAGGGTGGCGGTGGAGTCAGGCTAGCGGGTCAGTGGCGAGGCGACGCTGTGCAGGCAGGACCGCAGCGCCGACGAAGATGATTGGGGTCGCCTACATACTCCGGGTCCCCTCCGATGGGTCCTGCTCTACAAAGGAAGAATTATAATACTATAAGTTAAAAATTTCGGTAGAACCTCCCCTGTACGGGGAGGTTTTCCAAAACCTACAAGAAAAAAGCCGGCACGATGGCCGACAGCATATATACGGCACGAAGGCCCACACATCCACGTACGGCACGAATGCCCACACATCCACATACGACACGAAGGCCGTCAATGACATACAAGGCATGAAGGCCGAAAACCGGGGGGGGGGGGGCTTAATACCTTGGGTGGCAGTGGAGTCAGGCGACGCGGTGCCGGGGTCACCTTCGTCTCCAGCGAGGGGCGGGGACGACGGCGGGGACGAACGGCGAGGGGCATGGCCAGCGGCCGAGGCTCCTCCTCCTCCCTTCTCCTTCCTCCTCCCTTCTCCTTCTCCTCCCTTCTCCTTCTTCCTTCTCCCTTCTCCTCTCCTCCACCTCCCTTATCTCCTCTACTCCCCTGCTCCTCCTCTCCTCCACTCCGGCGGTTCAGGGGCGGGGGGCAGCCGGGGCAGGGCACCACCGACAGGTCCGCGCCCGGCGGCGGAGAGGGGCTGGGGCTGGGCCGGCTGCGGTGGAGGTCGGGCGGCGCACCACTGGTCGGGGAGGGCAGACCCGGGCGCGGGCCGGCCGCGGCGGAGGTCTGGCGGCGCCGGTGCTCCGCGGCGGCGGGGCGGGGCCGGGACGCGCGGCTGTGAGAGGGAGAGTGGGAGCGGGCCGGCCGACCCGCTAGGGTTAAGTGGGGTGGCCCTTTGCCGAGTGCCGAGATACGGGCACTCGGCAAAGAAATTCAGGGAGGGTTTCTTTTAATCCGAAAGATGAAAAAAAAATCTAAATATTCTTTGCCGAGTGCTGCAAGCCTGGCACTCGACAAAGAGGTTCCTTTGCGAGTGCCCATTACGACACTTGGCAAAGTATTTTTATTTTTTTATTTTTGTTTTCAAATTTTTTCTGTGGCATTTATACAGTACCTTGAAGCACATGTTCCAATTTGGAACTTTTCTATGACTTTTTGGTATATTTTTTAATTTTTTTTTATGTTTATTGAATTTTTCTCGAAAAAGTAATTTTGAACTGCAGGTGCATGAAATATTGGAATTTAGCGATTCAAAAAATGGTATTTATGTTTTTGAGTGTATTTTGAGGCCGTGTGCAGGGACGTTCATGAAATTTCGAACATCTGTTTCACGAAACATGACCACCAACTTGTTAAAAAGGTGTTTTTTAATTATATAAAATACAAACGAAGTCCGAAAATCACGAAACTTGTCGAGGTGTCGTGTCATCGCATGTAGAGGCTGTGGTAAAAAATTTAGAAGTTTCCGAGCAAGTTGTGACGTACGATACCTAAAACCCAGACATCTCCATGGGACTTCGTTTCATAGAACATCTGTTTCTATGAACTTAGTTAATTTTGTAAAAAATCAAGTTGTTCAAAAGTCAAAATCTAGAGTTGTTTTTTCACTCTCTCTCCATCACATCAATTTTTAGCCGCTTGCATGGAGTATTAAATGTAGGTAAAAAAATAACTAATTACACAGGTTTAATTGGAAATCATGAGATAAATCTTTTGAGCCTAGTTGGTCCATGATTAGACAATATTTATCAAATAAGACGAAAATGGTACTATTTATCAGGTTCAAAAAAACTTTCAATCCAAACGAGGCAGAGGAAGTATTGGGTTTTACGGATCTCATTCCCTCCGTCCAAGAAAGACCGCGATTCTAGACCAAGCACGGAAACCAAGGTGATTGAAAAATTACAAAAACACCCCTATGAATGAATGACAGTATGCCATTGCAGCTCTGTAGCAAGCAAGAACACGAACATTCAGGACTACTAGGAAAGCATCCACGTGTACGCGTAAGGCTTTTGCTTTTTTGTTTTATTACGGGCCACGATGCCTTTTCTTACGTGAATGTGGAGCGGTGGGTCCCATATAGACTGCTACCCTACTCTTTTAGGCTACTCCCTCCGTCCACGAAAGACCCTCGTTCTCCTGTTCAAAATTTGTTCCGAGAAAGACCGTCTTTCAGCGATCCTTTAAACCCGGCTTGTCGCTTATTTTTTATCCGAAACAGTATTTTGCTCTCACAAATTCTTTCAACATTCTTCCAAACCATCCAGATTCCTCCAGAATTCAGACAGCCTGTTCGTTTGTCTGAATTCTAGAGGAATCTGGATGGTTTGGAAGAATGTTGGAAGAATTTGTGAGAGAAAAACATTGTTTCGGATGAAAAAAATAAGCGGATCAAGCCGGGTTTAAGGGCACACGAACGGTGCCACCGTTCGCGTGCCCTTAAACCCAACTTAATCCGCTTTTTTTTTCATCTAAAACAGTGTTTTTCTCTCACAAATTCTTTCAGTATTTTTCGAAACCATCCAGATTCCTCCAGAGACAAACGACGGTCTTTCTCGGAACAGATTTTGAATCGGAGAACGAGGGTCTTTCGTGGACGGAGGGAGTATTCCGGTGCAAAGCATGAAACCCGCATAAAAATGGGGAGGCACCAGCCGCTCGTGTGCGGGCTTCTTGTTTCTCTACTATCTAGTACTACTCGTTGTTGAATGTTTCTTTTGTCGGGTCAATCCAGCGACATGCTACTGCTTTTCTTCTTCTTTTATTACAAAGAAAAGAAATTCGTAAAAAAGAAACTTTTCCGCGCTCGCTCACATCTGGATGGTAGGACTCCAGAACACACAGGGCGGTCGTACACGTCTCCAAACCTACGGTCCGATCCAGACACGCGCGCGCCAAGTGTCAACCCCCCGTGCGTGCCGTATATACATACACAAAGAAAAAGTTCTACCACATCGTGCAACGCGTGAACGAATGAGTCACGTCCCCGCCCGCCCGGCTGCCAGGGCCCAGAGGCCAGCACGCAAACCAGCAATCATCTTTCATGGGACATGCACCTGTTCGCTCGATAAACTAGCTGATGTTGTTTTGTTGTGAGAGAAAAATACTATATCATATCTAATAAGTATGGCTGATATGATCAAACAAACATGTGATGAGTCGTGGACTCGCGGCGCTCTCCGGCAGCCGGCGGCCGGCCGGCCAGCCGGAGCCGTGGCTGGCTCCTGGCTGTCCGGCTGCTGGCCGGCTAGCTGTGATTACTTGCAGCGCAGGCCAAGGCCATGCCCATGACACGTCCCCGTCGGGGGGCGCCACCTGGACGACGCGGGCGCGACAAAACTCACGCCCTGCTCCTCCTGCTGCAGCTGCATGTTGGAGGTCCAGAAAAGAAAAATGGAGGCTGACATCGAGGAGGGAGAGCGAGAGAGATCGAGATGCTTCGCAGCAAAGGAAGACTCGCGTGGGCATGCAATGGCCTTTGCCGTCTGACGACGCGCGGTCGTCCGCGTGACGCCACCCGCCACTCCACGCAGGGGCCGGCCCGGGCCCCGCAGGCCCACCGTAGACATGCTGCATGACCGCTCGGATCCTTTGTGAACGCCGCCGTCTCGCGCCACATTGCGGCGGCGGCGCCCCCCGACGCCGGGCTCATGCGTGGCTGCAGTAATGGCAACGTTAACCTTTAACGACTTCTTGTTTACTGAAGCTTCTTTTGTGTGTGTGTGTCTGTATTTTACGCTAATTAGATTTTTTTAATTAACTAAAGTGGTGCTCCAAATCCAAAATCGATGTACTTATTGAAGACTCTTACGATTGTGTCACGTTTAGTTTCGAGGATTGAAATACTACGTTGAAATTTTGTATGAAGTTTCATGAGACAGGAGCCTATGAAAAAAAAAACGATCGTACCCACATACGGAGTATGCATGGAAATAAGAACGGATTGAGCTAGCATTAACACTCCTAAACTACAAGACAACAAAAGGCACATGGAATGAATAAATTAATTGGACCAGCGACATCTCATCAGTCCATTTATTTGGTTCGCTCCAACGGTCCAACCTTATGAACGTGACTGACTGACAGTTTTGCCAACCCATCCGCTTCCTTCTTTTTGCAAAATGGCTCAATCGACCGTGTGTTTAAGAGCCAGTTTAGTTCACTTCATTTTGCCAAAATTTTCAAGATTTCCCGTCACATCATCGAATCTTTAAACGCATGCATGAAGTATTAAATATAGATAAAAAATAAAACTAATTACACAGTTTAGACGAAATCAACGAGACGAATCTTTTAAGCCTAATTAGGCTATGATTGGACACTAATTACCAAATAACAACGAAAATGCTACAGTAGCATTTCGCCAAAAAATTTGCCAACCAAACAGGCCCTAAGTCGATGCCATTCATTCACCTGAGGTCCCATTCGCTTTCGCTTGTCTTATGAGTCGTACTTTTTAAATAAAAAAATAATATTTTTTTACAACAAATCAGCCAACAATACTTTTTAGCGTGGCTTATCAGCCCAATGTATGGTTGGGGTTCATTTTCCAGTCTCATTGCTAGTTGACCTTTGTAGTACTCTCTTCTTTTTACAGCATTGACCTTTTGTTCTCGTCCACCCTAAACCCTAATGGTTCGCCTCTGTGTGTAATCGATATATATGAGATTAGTTATGGCATTTAGCATTAATTGTTATGGCAGGAGACGCAACTGACAAAAAGATAATAAGCACGTCGGTATTTATCCACAATGCATTCGTGAATCGGTGTACGAGCAGTGCCGGCATACAATTCTCAGTTCCTTGTTCGATCGTGTTCAACCTGTATTGTGCACTAGTCATATGCATTTATGTTTTTTTAGGCCAAAGTCATTCATCCATCTTTTATTGAAAGCGTAACGAATGCCAAGGGTCCGGGGACTGGAGTTATCAGTTTTACATAGTAGCAACAAAACAGAGAGTTTAACCGCTCTATCCCACCAATCTTACTACTAACACTACTGGAGGCCGCGGCTTTGCCGAGTGTTTTTACACTCGGCAAAGAGCCCTTTGCACTCGGCAAAGGCTTTGCCGAGTGTAGCACTCGGCAAAGTCCGCTCGGCAAATTTTTTCTCGGCAAAGGGTCTTTGCCGAGTGTTTTTTATCGGGGCACTCGGCAAAATAAAAAACAATTTTGCCGAGTGTTTGGTGTGGCACTCGGCAAAATATTTTCGGCCGTTGCGCGCCGGCCGTTAACGGTTATTTTGCCGAGTGTCCGAACCAGCACTCGGCAAATTTTATTTTTATTTTTTAAAAAAAAAAAATTACTTTGCCGAGTGCCCCTGCCCAGGCACTCGGCAAAGTTTTTTTTTTATTTTTTTAAAATAATTTCTTTGCCGAGTGTCCCTGATTTAGGCACTCGGCAAAAAATTTCTGGATTTTTTTAAAAAAATACTTTGCCGAGTGCCGCGGGGAGGCACTTGACAAAGACCCCGAGAATTATAATTATTTTTTTTACATTCCATTGTAACAGACAATATATATATATATATATATATATATATATATATATATATATATATATATATATATATATATATATATATATATATATATATATATATATATACACACACACACACATCAATCATCACATCTATATCACCAACATGCATTATATACCACAAGCACACGCATATTTAATAAATCCATCAAAAATCCATCACAAATGCACCAAAGTTCAACATCACAAGTTTATTATTTCAAGTTCAACATTACAAAGTTCAACATCCCTACTGCAGCGACGGAGACTGCAGGTGTAGCCCCCTGGACAACGGTGAAGGACCGGACTGCGGCGAAGGGTTGACGTGATCAGCCGCTGGTGACACGCTAGCGAGATTGTTTGAACCCGCCGACGGAGGCTCCACAAAAGAGAAGAGATTGCATGTGTTAGACTCAAAATTGAAAATTTCGACAGCACCTCCCCTGCACGGGGAGGTTTCTGTCGGTGGCAGACCCACGGGATATCCCGCAAGGAAGGGAGAAGAACTAGCCTAACTAGAATTCTTCCCATGTATTCTTAGTAGTAGTATTATTCTGTAATCCTACTAGGAACCCTCATTGTAAGCCGACTAGGACTCTGGCCTCCTGACTATATAAAGGAGGGCAGGGCTCCTTAGATCGGGAGTTTAAGAGAACAATTGTACACAACACAACACTTTACGATCAATCCAACGCAAAGGCAAACGCCGACTGGACGTAGGGCTATTACTCGATCATTGACCGAGGGTCCGAACCAGGATAAAATCGACTGTCTATTGCGTTTACTGTCGAGTTCTGCATACACTGAAGCCCGAACATACTGCCCCGGGGACCCCCGTGGCAGGCTATCGGTGGTCAAACATCGACAGCTGGCACGCCAGGTAGGGGATTTCGGCGACTTTGCATCCGAGAGCTCGATGGACCTCGACAACATGATCTTCTCGACGGGATCAACCTTCATCTTTGGTTCGTGGATCTACGAGGCAAGCGACGATGGCAAGCTCCAAGGCCGTCTCCTTGAAGATTCAGATCAGCATCAGGACTTTTATATTCCGGCGACAACGACAGATCAGCTTGCCGGAAGATTCGCGCAGCTCGTGATGTCCAATCCAATTCGGATTTCGCGACTTCACGCTTCCGATTCAAACTCAAGTTCCGCTTCCGAGACGAAGTCTTATCCGAGTTCTTTCGGAAAACCGAGTTCTTTTCTGACAAAGTTCCGGAACATGACGTCAACCTATCAAGAATACTACTCAAAGTACACTCAGAATACTTCAAAGAAGTCGGGTCCTCTTCCGTTCAGATCCCACAACATGGCGACATCTTATCAGACATGGCTCGAAGGATCCACCTATCCCATGCTTAGAATGCCACTGAAGGGAGCCCCAGAAGGTCTCGTTTTAACTATAACATCTCAAGACTGCATCGTTCACTAGCTAGGTACCGTTCCTGAGGATGACGGCACCTAACTAGTCGACGATATGACAACAGCAACTCTACCCTACCAAGAAGGAGATTTGATCTATGACCTTGAAACCTCTACTGAAGTCATCAACAGCTCTGGCAGTATGGAAATCGGGGACGATGACAGAATAACTCATGCTAGAGAAGTACTCATGATTCGCCATCCTCGATCACCATTGATCCCCCCAGAAGTACCCGACGTGAGGTCTTCAGATGAATCCGAATCCAATATATCACCGTTTATCTAGGGGCACGATGGCGAGACTGAGAGTCAGAGGCAAGCCAGAGAGAGAAAGAACAAATTAAAACAAGGACGTCAACGTCGTGCTAAACAGCGAAAAGACACTTGGATCAAATATGAGTCAGACCTAGCCGAGTACAATAGAAGAAAATCAGAGCGAGAGGTCGAAGAAGGACGAGCAGCAAATACATCTTACGATAAGATTCGAGAAGCACTAGAAGAACTCAGAGCAACTTCATATCCCAATAAAAAACAAGAACAACTCCGAGACTTCCTCCGATCAACAGTCCTTTGGACGCACGACAGAAGGGCAACATCTCATAAACAGGAAGATCAAAATCAAAGGAAGTCCGCTTTTGAAAGACTTGGACCAAGTGGAAGTCACAACGGAGAGAGTCGAAGAAATCATAGTCAAAACAACCGAGTTGAACAACCAAAAAAGGCCAGAAACAAAGCACCTACTCGGACAGCTACGCAAAACTACTCTCACCAAGACGACAGTTGGCAAGAAGGGGGTGCAGAATCAGAATATACAGAAGCCAGAACACACGATAGATTCCCCTGTTTTACAAACAGACTTGCTTCAATACGACTACCTCACAAGTTCAAGCCGTCCAACCACTCCAAGTATGATGGCAAGACCGAACCAAAGCAATGGCTCAGGATTTACTCGCTGTCGATTGAATTGGCCGGAGGAGACGACGACATCAAAACCTTGTTCTTTCCCATGGCCCTAGAAACCATGCCACTTCAATGGTTTAACAAATTGAATCCAGGATCAATCAGAAATTGGGAGGACTTGCAAGGAGCTTTCTGTGAAAATTTCATGGGTATTATTACACACCCAATCACCCACGCAGAGTTAAAAGGACTCAAGCAGAAAGGAGGTGAAAGTCTCAGAAATTACTATCGACGATTTGGCGAACTACGAGCTCAAGTACATGACATCACACAACGAGAAGTAATCAAAGCTTTCTCTCATGGAATCATGGCTAGGTGGCAATTTCAAGACTTCTGCAAAGAAAATCTAAGAAACAACAAAGAATTCAGACGAACAGTGGAAAAGATGATTACTGCAGAGGAGAAGACACGAGAAAGATTCCCGGAGAGAAACAACAGAGACAACCCGGACTGGCAAAATCCTCGAAACAACAGACATCAGGAAAGAAAGCGTGGTTTAGACAACATAGTAGCAATGGCTGACAAATCGAAGAAGTTTTCAAAACCCAGAAGATACGACAACATTGAAAACATACGTTGCCCCTTGCACCCCAATGGAAAGCACACCATAGGAAATTGCTACAGCTTCAACAAAAGATACACAAGAAAAGATAGTAAGGGGAACAATAAAGAAGACAATCAGAAAAAAGAAGATGACAACCATGAAGACAAAGGATTCTAAAAATCTAGAGGGACAGGGGCAGTAATCTTTGCCGAGGTTTCAGACTCCAGAAGCAAACATCAAGAAAAACTAGCATTACGAACCATCATGGCAGCAGAACCTGCTACACCAAGGTATCTCAATTGGTTAGAGTATCCAATCCAATTTTTAGGAGAAGACCAATGTACTAGCATAGGAAATGCAGGCAATTACCCACTGATTCTAGATCCAACCATTGCCGGTATGACTGTTACGAAAGTACTAATCGACGGGGGAGCCGGACTCAACATCATCTTTTCATAAACGCTAAGGAAGATGGGACTACAACTCGTCGGGATGATTACACCAACAAGTACACCTTTTTATGGAATAGTACCTGGAAAGACAGCCATGCCACTCGGACAAATTACTCTACCAGTTACTTTTGGAACTCCCTCGAACTACCGTACAGAGTTCATCAAGTTTGAAGTCGCGAACTTCGATTCATCATATCACGCGATCCTCGGGCGCCCGGCACTAGCAAAATTCATGGCAATACCGCATTATCCGTACCTGTTACTTAAGATGCCAGGGCCTAACGGTGTCCTTTCTCTTCGGAGTGATTTAAAATGCGCATTTGACTGTGATGTTCAGGCAATCTAAATTGCAGCAAAAGCACAAGCAAATGATGGAAGAAAAGAAATAGCCATTATTGCCACAGAAATAAGCCAAGAAGAACTAGAGATACCGGCTAAAAACCCCAGCATCCTCGCACCACCAAAAGAAGCCGACGTCAAGCAAATCGACCTAGGCAGTAGCGATCCCTCCAAAACATCAACCATCAGCGCCCACCTCTTGGCAAAATAGGAACTCACGCTCACCAACTTTCTTCGGGACAATAGAGATATCTTCGCTTGGAAGCCGGCCGACATGCCAGGGGTCCCAAGAGAGTTGGCTGAGCACAGAATTGATATCAATGAAGGCTCCAAGCCTATGAAGCAACGACTACGATGATTCTCACCCGACAAGAAGGCAGCAATTAAAAAAGAAATCACGAAGCTATTAGCAGCCGGGTTCATTAGAGAAATCCTTCATCCAGATTGGCTAGCAAACCCAGTTCTAGTACAGAAAAAGAATACAGACGAGTGGCGCATGTGCGTCGACTACACAGATCTCAATATGCACTGCCCGAAAGATCCATTTGGCCTACCGCGCATTGATTAGATAGTTGACTCAACGGCAGGATCCACCCTATTATCCTTTCTTGATTGCTATTTAGGATATCACCAGATTGCATTAAAAGAACAAGACCAGAACAAGACATCTTTCATCACTCCGTTCGGTGCCTACTACTACAAAACCATGTCATTTGGACTCAAGAATGCTGGAGCGACCTATCAAAGAGCTATTCAAACATGCCTTGGTGATCAGATCGGCGAAAATGTAGAAGCATACGTGGATGACGTAGTGGTAAAGACAAAGAACCCAGATGTGCTAATTGAAGATCTAAAGCAAACCTTCGAAAATCTGAAAAGGTGGAGGTGGAAATTGAACCCAAACAAGTGTGTATTTGGAGTTCCTTTAGGACAACTACTCGGATTCTTGGTCAGTCATCGTGGAATTGAAGCAAGCGCCAAGAAAATTCGAGCCATAACAGAGATGGGCCCTCCTCGAAGTGTCAAAGATGTGCAGAAGCTAACAGGCTGCATGGCGGCACTAAATCGTTTCATATCAAGACTGGGCGAAAAAGGGTTACCTTTCTTTAAATTGCTAAAGAAGATAGACAAGTTCGAGTGGACAGAAGAAGCCAATGAAGCTTTCAAGAAACTTAAGGCATACCTCACCTCCTCACTAGTCCTCACACCTCCAAAGAAAGACAAAGACATGATGCTATACATTGCGGCAACTTCTACTGTAGTCAGCACGACGATAGTAGTAGAAAGAGAAGAAGAAGGACGCGTGTATAAAGTACAATGCCCAGTATACTACATCAGCAAAGTACTGTCAGAATAAAAAATCCGGTACCCGCATGTGCAAAAACTACTCTACGCACTACTAATCACTTCATGCAAGCTTCGTCACTATTGTAAAAGCCACAAGATTACCGTGGTGATAGATTTCCCACTCGGAGACATCTTACACAACAGAGACGCAACAGGACGCATATCTAAGTGGGCGGTTGAACTCGGTGCTCTCAACATCGATTTCACCCCACGGAAAGCAATTAAATCTCAAGCCCTTGCCGATTTTGTTGCCGAGTGGACAGAGATTCAACAACCTATGTCAAATACATTCCTTGACCACTGGAAGATGTACTTTGATGGATCACTCAAGCTAGGCGGAGCCGGTGCGGGCGTTCTCCTAATTTCTCTAGACGGAAAACAACTCAAGTATGTCCTTTAGATATTAATGCAAGCTACAAACAATGAAGTAGAGTATGAAGCTCTCATCCACGGGCTACGAGTGGCAATTACCCTCGGAATCAAGCGATTACTCGTATACGGCGATTCGGCAGTAGTCATCAACCAAGTCAACAAAGATTAGGATTGCACCAAAGAAAACATGGGTGCCTACTGCACTGAAATCCAAAAACTCAAAAAACCTTTCCAAGGATTAGAAATTCTACACGTCCTGCGCGATTCTAATATTGCGGCAGACATCCTCGCCAACCTTGGATCAGACAGGCACTACTATAGAATATTTATCCGTGTCGGGCGTTTTGGGTTTCCCACGGCGGGCAAACCGGTCCGCCGGCGCCGAAAGGCCACGGTAAATCGTGGCTTCCCGCGGTGGACAGCTTTGCCCGCCACGGTTAATCGATTTACCGCGGCGGCCACATAAGAACGCCCACCGCGGTAAATCATTCAGGAAAAACAAGAAAAAAGAAAAAAAGCCCACACGGGCTTGGATCCGGGCCGCACTGAACCTAGATCCCGCTGCCGCCGTCGATCCACCGCTGTCGATTGGATCCGCCGTAGCTCCAACCCGCCGCACCACCGGAGGGAGAGGAAGGGCCAGGGTGGGTGCCACGTCCACCGGATCTGCGCCGCCGTCGATTGGGTGGGAGGGAGACGATGCCCCGCCGTGGATCCGTGCCGTCGCGGTGGGTTGGGGCCGCCCCTCCGTGGATTCGTGCCATCGCGGCGGGTTGGCGCCGCCCCGCCGTGGATCCACGCCGGACGGGCAAAGCCGCTGCTCGCCACCGTGCGCGGAGGAGCACCCGTCGCTGCTGCTCACCACCGTCATCGGGGATCTGCAAGGGTGCGAGTGTGGGAGGGACAAGATCCACCATTGATCTGAGAGAGAAGAAAGGGGGCTCCACACCTTGCGCCGGATCCGCCGCCACCGCTGGGGCCTCCATGCCGGCGTCGGGGCCTCCACCGTCGGCCAAAGGAGGGAGAGGAAGGGGCGCCGTCGGGGCCTCCACCACCGCCGTCGGGGCGGCCTGACCTAGAGCGCGTGGGGAGGAAGAGAGGGAGGAGGAAGAGAGTGGGAGGAAGAGAGGCCGACTGCGCGATAGGAACAGAGTGGGGAGGCTGACTGCGCTCCCCGAAACACTAAGTATACCTATATATACGTGTAGACGAATATCGGGCCAGCTTGGGCCTGATGGGCCTAGGCCTTTTCCGTGGCGGGCTTTTAACGTTGTCCACCACGGTAAATTGATTTACCATGGTGGAAACCTTACGATGTCCGCCACGGTAAATAGGGTATTTACCGTGGCGGGCATCGTAATATGTCTGCCACGGTAAATCGATTTACCGTGGCGGGCAAAAGTGCCCGCTGCGGTAAATAAAAAATGTCCGCCGTGGTAAATCGTGGGATTTACCGCAGCGGGCAAAAATAGGTGCCCGCCACGGAGTGCAAAAGTGCAACGCTGCGCATATTCGTTTGTGTAGTAGTGAGGGCAAAGGTCCCACCCGGTGTATTCATAGAGGAGCTATCAGCTCCCTCTATCAAACAACCCGGTGAGATAACCCCTGAAATCTCAGCCAAACACAACTAGATCTTGGTAATCACCACTTCATGGACCTAGGTTTTCTTGATTATATCAAAGAAAATAAGTTGCCAGCAGACAAACAGGAAGCTACCCGAGTTGTTCGCAGAAGCAAAAACTACGTCCTAGTGGGGCACAAACTCTACAGAAGAGCCGCATCTTCAGGAGTACTCCTAAAATGCATCTCATTTGAAGAAGGCAAATAAATCCTAGGAGAAATACACTCAGGTTGCTGTGGAAATCATGCTGCTTCAAGAACACTAGTAGGCAAGGCATTTCGCACCGGATTCTACTGGCCAACCGCTTTGAAAGACGCAGAGGAACTTGTCAGAAAATGCAAAGGTTGTCAAATGTTCACAAGACAAGCTCATGTGCCAGCTCACAATCTCGTCTGCATCCCACCCGCTTGGCCTTTCTCTTGCTGGGGGCTGGATCAAGTAGGACCTCTCAAGAAAGCAAAGGGCGGTTTCGAGTACATCTTCGTAGCAATTGACAAGTTCACCAAGTGGATCGAATACAAACCACTCGCAAAATATAGCGCAGCCAAAGCAGTCGAGTTCATCCAAGACATTATACTCCGCTTTGGCATACCCAATCGAATCATCACAGATTTGGGTTCTCCCTTCACAGCTACAGAATTCAAAAGTTGGGCACAGGATTGTGGCTTCAGCATAGATTACGCATCAGTCGCACATCCAGAGGCCAACGGACAGGTCAAAAGGGCAAATAGACTCATACTAGCTGGATTAAAACCAAGACTGTATGAAGAACTAGTAGACTATAGATCAAAATGGATTGAAGAATTACCCAAGGTTGTATGGGGGCTACGGACTCAAATAAGCAGAGCCACCGGATACTCACCCTTCTTCCTGGTGTACGGATCAGAAGCCGTACTACCCGCAGACTTGATTTGGACGTCACCAAGGATAGAGCAATATGACGAAGGAGAAGCAGAACACACGAAGATTAGAACTCGACAGTACAGAAGAAGTCAGAGTAAACGCTACCCTGCAATCAGCAAGATACCTCCAAGGACTAAGGCGCCACTACAACAAGAATACCCAGTCTCGATCATTACAAGTCGGAGACCTAGTACTAAGAAGAATACAAAAAACCGACGGACGCCACAAACTACTCAGTCCATGGGAAGGTCCTTTTATCGTCACAAAAGTCATCGGACTGGGCACATACAAGCTCATAACTTAAGAAGGAAAAGAAGTTAACAATACATGGCACATCAGTCAGCTACGAAAATTCTACGCATGAAAACAACTCAAGGGAAAATAGGTATACAAGACACAAGAGATCAACGTTCATGATCAACAAAGATAGCGCTCACCAAAAACATATGTATCATTGTGACATATCAATATTCATGATCAATAAAGATGATTCTTTCTCGACAAACATATGTCTCATCATGGCTTTTCCTGAGTTGTTTCTTAAAAGCAAAATGGCTTAAAATACGCCTGAGCATCCCGGCCGAGAGCAAAATAGCTGAAAAGACGCTTGAGCCTGCCGATGAGGGTAGCTAACAAGCTAACACCTGAAATAAAAAGCAAAATGGCTGAAAATACGCCTGAGCATCCCGGCCGAGAGCAAAATAGCTAAAAAGACGCTTGAGCCCACCGATGAGGGTAGCTAATAAGCTAACACCCGAACTAAAAAGCAAAATGGCTGAAAAGACGCCTGAGCATCCCGGCCGAGAGCAAAATAGCTGAAAAGACGCTTGAGCCCACCGATGAGGGTAGCTAACAAGCTAACACCCAAAATAAAAAGCAAAATGGCTGAAAATACGCCTGAGCATCCCGGTCGAGAGCAAAATAGCTGAAAAGACGCTTGAGCCCGCCGATGAGGGTAGCTAATAAGCTAACACCTGAACTAAAAAGCAAAATGGCTGAAAAGACGCCTGAGTATCCCGACCGAGAGCAAAATAGCTAAAAAGATGCTTGAGCCCACCGATGAGGGTAGCTAACAAGCTATTACCCAAAATAAAAAGCAAAATGACTGAAAATACGCCTAAGCATCCCGGCCGAGAGCAAAATAGCTGAAAAGATGCTTGAGCCCGCCGATGAAGGTAGCTAACGAGCTAACACCCGAAACAAAAAGCAAAACAACTAAAACTAAGCCTGAGCATACACCACAGCAATTTCAAAACAAGACCCTCTAGCTACTTGTTCCAAATAGAAGAGGCTCGGGGGCTACACTGGAAATACCCAAGAACACAAAGATCTACATATAACGAGTTGTTTACATGGCACAAAAGAAGGCCAGACAAGCACTCGACAGATCAAGAAAGGTTGTCAACACAAAACAAGTTGTTTACATGGCACAAAAGAAGGCCAGACAAGCACTCTACAGATCAAGAAAGGTCTTCAACAAAAAGATCTATATATAACGAGTTGTTTAAATGGGACAGAAAAGTACTCGACAAATCAAGAAAGTTTGTCAAGATAGCGCGCAGAATTGTTTACAAGGCAAAGACAAAAGCAAGACAAAGTACTCGGCAAGTCAAGTAATTCTGACCGATTGGACAAATCATCCAAGGAATAAACAAGGCATCTAGGCACAGAAGACGTCAACAAAAAATCTTCATTCAAAAAGAAGTATAATGTCATATTACAAGGCACAGGCGTAAAGGTCAAATACATCAAGCGTCATCATTAGGAGAAGAGATAACAATATTAAGATCATCTACAATTCTACTAGCTAAGTCTTCAACCTCAGGCTCCATTCTCTCAACGGCATCAATGTATTCTTGACTATCGGCTTCCTCTGCTATCTTGGACAAAGGCGCCGCTAGAGCAAGAACCCGGACCTAGGTCTGGACATTCTTGGTACACAGTTGGACACACCTCTTCATGAACTCTTGGAAATGAGTCGGAATTCAAGGAATTAACTGAGCCCAAGACTGTCCATCATCCGCTGGAGTTCGGAGAACGTCAGCTATTGAACGAAAGGATTTCCACAAAGCTTTCCAATTTTCAGTAGTCGTCGCCAACTTGCCAGATAAGTCTTCAATAATTTTTTGGGCCTGCACAAGATCTCTATCAGCTCCACGCCTAATCAACTTAGCAAGCGCAAGTTCTTCCTCAGCATGAGTAATTACCTCCTTAGCCTTGTTGTGACTAGAACGGACAAGAGTCTTCATTTCATCAATGCCCTCCGAGAGTTTCTGCTTTTTAACTCAGAGAGCTAGACAAGGCAATAAATAACAAGTCAGCAGAAAGGAGAGTTTGAATGCAGAAGGAAACAAGAAGAACCCGCAATACCGTTGCACTCCTTCTTCATGGCCTCCAAGTTCTTCATGGCCTCCAAATTCTTTAAAGCCTCCTAGATAGTGGCATCCCTCTGCTTCTCGGTCTCAACAACCCGGGCACGAAGGGCTTGTTCCTCCTTCTGATGCGTTTGACGCTCAGCCTCCATCTCGGCCCAGAGGAGGTCAAGATCGGCTTTCAGGGCGCTCACTTTGGAAGACAACTTTTTCTCGTTTTCAGACAAGAAAAAGAAGCCAGTATGATCATGAGAAAAGGACTGGACAAAAAGAGACAAAGAAAAACAAGACATAAGGATAGAAAAAAAATGAGCATCCAAAGAGGGAATGGCAGAAAAACTTACCTGGAGCTTTTCTCTAAAAGAAGTCGCAAGGGTCGATAAGCTTCCCCAGGCAGCATTTAACTCCGATAGTCGATGAGTGGCATCAAACTGTTGCACCACATCATCAGCAAAAGGAGGACCACCGGAGGCAAGAGAAGGAGAAGGAGAAGCAGGCCGAGGCAAAGAAGGCACGACCAGAGCAATCTCCCGGGAAGCCAAGGCCAATCCATCAGAAGAACCCACCGCCATGGCCACGGTCGCTTTGAGAGTTGGCAAATCAGCAGCTGCGGACTCCATCCCCCCCACAGCCACATCGGCGCCCATGCGTTTCGAGCCCTAAGACTCAGCATGCAAGGGCGCACTAGAGGTTTGACAAGAAGTCGACTGGAGGGCCGGGGAAGATGAAGACCTAAAAGATGACAAGAAAACCCATCAAAAAAGAATAAGAAAAAAGAAGAACAGAAGCAGAGAAACAAAACCAAAATCCACTCACCCAGCTATCTTCTTCTTCGTGAAACAAAAAGAAGACCTCGCAGGGGGAACCATGGCAGCAAAAACATCCCCGCCACTAGGCGGCAGGAGAGGAATAGCCGGTACAGGAGCCCCGGAAGAACTCGGTACCAGAGCTACGGAAGAACTCGGCATCGGAGCTATAGAAGAAGCTGGTGCAGGAGCCTCAGAAGAACTGATATCCGACGACTGCTTACTACAAAGAGATCAAGACCAATGTTAAAACAAAAAGAAGGTTTCAAGTACAGGGAAATAAGAAAACAACTCACCGCCACATGATAAGGGGCACATCATCGTCCTCCTCTTCCTCAGTCTCGACTAAGGCCACCATAGCGCCAGCTAAAAAAAGAACAAAAGTACTTGATTCAAGACGAAAACAAGAAGACAAAGGGACAAAGTGTATTAATATGCTCACCTAAGAGCATGCTAGCTACAACTAGAGTACCTGGACGAGTACTTGGCTGGCGAGACTTCTTGGAAACAGGTAAACCAGATGAAGAACCATCCGCTCGACCCCTCTTTGAGACACTACGAGGACCTCGAGGGACTGGACGAGGAACATATTCTTCGTATACATCAACAACTCCGGAAGAAACTCCAAGAAACACTGGGGTGATTGGGAACTTACTGGTTACAGAAGCCCCAGCGAGGTGCTCCCCAGTATTCACCATGGCAGGGAGGACATCAAGTGGGATCGGGTCAACAAAATTGCGCCCCAATTCCTACGAAAAGAATAAAACAACAAGACAAGGAAAATTAAGCAAAAATGGATACAGCAAAAGAAATACAGAAAGTACCCGCGCGAAGAGAAAACAACTTACAGCTGGTGGCGGGTTGTTGGCAGAGTACTCGGAGATAGTAAGCGGGACAACGCTTGCTCCTTTCAGCATCTTCTGAAGACGCTCGAGTACCTCCTCGTCGGTCAACTTAAGGGCTAGGACCATGCGTGAAGGATCCTTAGCCCCAGAGTACTCGAAGCCAAGGTTCTCTCGCTCCTTCAGAGGCTGAACACGGCGACGAAGAAAGCTAGAGATGATTCCGAAACCGGTTAAGCCCTGCTGCTTTAGAGTGCTTATCTGCTCAAGGAACGGCTAGATCGCCTGGAGTTCATTTGGAGTCAGGGAGTTCTTTTCCCACCGGACATTAACCGAGGGACCAGATCTAGAATGTATGGCAAGAGAAGGAATCAAATTAGCGGCATAGAACCAATCAGCACGCCAATCCCTCACAGAATCAACCAGGTCATAGTCAAAAAACTTGCTTTTTAGACCCTGGCGAAACTGAATCCCACAGCCGCCAAGAATATTGGTGTCTTCACGGCAGGGTTGAGGCTTCAAACGAAAGAAGTGACGGAAAAGAGAAAGAGAAGGAGGAATTCCAAGGAAAGCTTCACAGAGATGTACAAAAATAGAAAGATGAAGGACGACATTGGGAGCTAGATGGTTCAGACTAACCCCAAAATAACCAAGAAATTGATGAAGGAAGGCGGAAACAAGAAGACAAAGACCGGCATGGATAAAGGAGACGAAAAGGATAATCTCACCAGAACCTGGAGCTGGGACTCGATGCTCGCCTGGAACTCTCCATTCAGCAATGGCCTTGCTCTGGATCAGACCATCGCCGGCAAGCTCACGAAGCTGGTCTTCAGTTGTTGTTGGAGCCGGCCAAGCTTTCTGGGCAGCCCTCATGGCCACGAACTCCTGGTTCTTGATCACAGAAAGATATGACTCCTCGTCCACGAAGGTTGCTGGGGACTTGCTCGCAGTTTTCTTCCTACCCATGTACTAACGGAGGCAAGAAGGAACTAGGGGAAGAGAAGGCTTGGACGGCGGTGCTAAGATGGCGACGGCAATGGCGACGATAGATTTCTGAAAGCTAGGGTTTCAAGGCAAGAGAAGGGCAGTAAAGAAAAAGAAGATGAAGGGTCTTTAAATAGATTTTACAGTGATAAAAATGGCCCACCAGGCCTGTTAAAGCACCGTGTGAGAACCCAACGGTCCATTTACTAACACAGCTAAAATGACGGAGGGCACAAATCCACACAACGGTACAATTCAACGGGCAGATTTCAGACTTATCCATCCAGCACTATGGCGGGGTTATCGGATTACTGCAAAAAACAACCCGTCAACCATGAAGAAAAGAAGGGCTAGCTCACAAGGAACGTAAGAACTCGGTTCTTACCAAAAGAACTCGGGAATCTCATGAACAACCAGGACTACAACAGAAAAATAAATGACAGCTCAGAAGACAAGGTTCTTTCCATTACAAGCGACATGGAAGATTACAAATCTTACAAGACCCAACGAACTCGGTACCACGAAAAGCAAAGTAGCAAAGAGGAACCCGGACACGGCTAGGCTCTAGAACGACTACGTGTCCCAAATTGCTACTCGGAAGGACAAACTGCCCTCGGCTACACTATTTTCTTCAAAGGACAGACGCAGTGCATCCAAGGTAGAAATCAGCAGCACGGTGGGACAACATGGAGCAGAGAAGGCCGGCAGGCATCTGTCTACCCAAGACCGATGTGATGCTAGATATGGTGTTGATATGCACTGGACAGTCTCAGGACAGGCGACGAGGATCAACCTAGAACTGCCAGATGAAGGAACGAAGCCCACATCACAAGACTTCCTCCAACTACCGCCATGTACATCCTGGTACATTGCTGTTGCGGGATTAGCCTACCTCTAATCCCTATCACAAGACTTCCTCCAGCTACGACAAGACATACAGGAACTACAAAACACGCCCGGGGGCTGCTCTACTTCCCAAACTACCATATTCATGACTACGAAGGTTTCAACAGAATGTTCAATGGATGAAATCAAGCACCCCAGGAGGGTATTTATAGATCGAAGGAGCAGTGCACATGGACTAGGAGTACCAATGAAACAAGCCTAACAAAGGACACAGTGAAAAGACATGGCTCAATAATGGAAGACTCAGGCGAGAGGAAACAGTACTCGAAGACGAGCATATTCGGAAGAATATACCAATACAGTACAACTCGTGAACAAAAGGCATTTACACTCAACCACCAACATACAACTACATCTGACAACAGCAGACTACTAGAGAATACAACAAGACCCTACATCCGAGTTCTTCCTGAACAAAACAACCCAGATATATGCTCGGGGGATGCAAAAGGAAAGGTATACAGTTCTTTCGAACAACTTAGATTCAAGACCCTCTAACTTTTTGTTCTAAATAGCAAGAGGCTCGGGGGCTACACTCAGTGAGTGCTCTTTTTCCTTCAAAAAAGCATATGTCACTCAGAACACTTCTTCAAGACAGACGACTTCAAGGCCACAAGATAAAAAGAACCCAGACATAGCTATATCCGAGCTCTTTTCGACAAAAAGAACCCAAACATAGCTAAATCAGAGCTCTTTTCAACAAAGAAACCGGGTATATGCTCGGGAGCCTTTCAATGAAGAACCATGGATATTTCAAGAAAAGACCCTCAAGCTCCTTGTGCCAAACAGCAAGAGGCTCGGGGGCTACATCCAAATGGGGGTACTTTTTTCTTCAAAAAGGTACACACCACGTGAAGATCTCATGAAGCGCTGCACGGTTTCGCTCAAGAAAGCACTCGGACGACGCTTGTTCCTGCTCTACAAGACTTGAAGGAACAAGACGAGGCTTCCAGAACTCAACCATGAAGTGCTCGGGGGCTTGTCGGTGCGGGACCCACGGGATACCCCGCAAGGAAGGGAGAAGAACTAGCCTAACTAGGATTCTTCCCCTGTAATCTTAGTAGTAGTATTATTCTGTAATCCTACTAGGAACCCTCATTGTAAACCGACTAGGACTCTAGCCTCCTGACTATATAAAGGAGGGCAGGGCTCCTTAGATTGAGAGTTCAAGAGAACAATTGTACACAACACAATACTTTACGATCAATCCAACGCAAAGACAAACGCCGACTGGACGTAGGGCTATTACTCGATCATCGATCGAGGGTCCGAACCAGGATAAATTGACTATCTATTGCGTTTACCGTCGAGTTCTGCATAAGCTGAAGCCTAAACATACTGCCCCAGGGACCCCCGTGGCAGGCTATCGGTGGTCAAACATCGACAGTTTCCAACCTGCAAGAAACAACGACACGAAGGCCGACAATCACAACGGCACGAAGGCCGACAATCCCAACGGCACGAAGGCCAAAAATCACAATGGCACGAAGGCCGACAATCCCAACGGCACGAACGCATTAAACTTTCATACTCACAGGAGTGAAGTGTCGAACCGGAGCTGGAGCTGGCAACTGCACTTGGACACCCGATGCTTGCCCTATGGTTTGCATGATCTGATACATGTCCGCCATCTGCTTCTTCGTGGCCTCCAGCTCTGCGGTCAGGTGCGCTTGCGTCTCCCTTGTCTCTGCCAGCTTGGCCTGCAGTGTTTTAATCACATGTTTCATTATTGCAAATCTGATCAATGTGTGTAACGTTCAATGTAGGATGAGTGAAACCAGAATTACCTGAAATTCGTCGACCCACGATAGTGTTGGAGTAGGCCGTGCACATATGGGAAGGCTTCTGGCCATGCTCCGTGCCCTCACGTCGGAGAGAGAGGGTGTAGAGCTCGAGGAGTCGGCGCCGTCTGCAATCCACAACCGCCTGTCCAAACATTAGTATGATCATGAAGGGGTCTCTGTGCCGAGTCCAACATCAGGTAGAAGGCATCTACGGCAGCCTCCATCTCCTCCTTGTCACGTCCTTTAGTGAACTAAGCTTGGTGCATGTCATCCAGCATGTCTGCTACCCCAGCATCATCATCGAAAGCCTCGAGCCGTGGTCTCACCACCTCCTCCCTGATACGATCGGCTTCACCATGGTGGATCCACCGGTGGTAGCCGGAAGTAAATCCAAACTTCACAATATGTTTACCCATGGTTAACCTATCTTTCCTTCTTCTGTTGTCACAACCACTGCATGGACAAACCACTAGAGAATGGCCTCCAGCACTCTCACCAAATGCATGCTGTAAGAATTCTTCGACCTTGACTATAAACAGCAAGTCGTAATCGTGCTCGTCTCTCCGGAGCGTGTACATCCACTCACGGTCCTCCATCCTTTAACAGACGTATCAACACATATGAGTCACCATCAATTGCATCTACGCGGTGTCCCTACTCTCTAATAGGTGAGGATAGGTCCTAATCCCACCCGCGGATCCGTAGATGAGGTTAGTTTCCATGCTCCGCTCCTATCCGAGACGGAATTTCGGCAGCACCTCCCTGCTATTCTCCCGATACACGTCCTGCAAGGAAGAGTGTGTATCCGGAGAACAACAGGGGGGTGATGCCAAAACACCGTCTCAAACCGGAGCGGACCATGGAAACTAACCCATCTACGCATCCGTGGGCTGTCCAAAAAACATAGACAATCCAAAACAGAAATGCTCGCAGATATGCAAAGATCTGCATACCTCCAAAGATATCTCTTTCGGACGGGAGACGCCTAACTAGGCTACACCGATCTACGACGACAGACAAGCGGAAAAAGAGATGATTTATACCTAGGGTGTCAGTGAAGTCAGGCTAGCGAGGCAGTGGCGAGTCGACGCAGTGGCGAGGCGACACAGTGCAGGCAGACCCGCGATGCCGACGAAGACGATCGGGGACCTTCGGGTCACCTCCGACAGGTCCTGCTCTACAAAAGAAGAAACACAACACTATAAGTTCAAAATTTCGGCAGCACCTCCCCTGCACGGGGAGGTTTTCAAAACCTGCAAAAAACAACGGCACGAAGGCCGACAATCACAAACGGCACGAAGGCCGATAAGCACAGTGGCACGAAGGCCGACATCACAACGGCACGAAGGCCGACAAGCGGAGAAAGGGTGGATATACCTTGCCCACGCTCGTAGGCGGTTCGGTGACGGTAGGGGCGTCGGCGGGACGGGCACGCGGAGAAGACGGCCGAGGCACCTCCTCCTCCCCTCCACCTTGGCTTCCTCCCCCTATCCCCCTCTCCCCTTCTCGTCCTCCTTCCTCTCCACCTCCTTCTTCCTTTTTCTTCTCTTTTTTCCTTCTCCTTCTTCTTCCTTTTCCTTCTCTTTCTTTCTCCTCTTTTTTCTTCCTTCTTCTCCTCCCTTCTTCTT
Source organism: Miscanthus floridulus (assembly GCF_019320115.1). Lineage (NCBI taxonomy): Eukaryota > Viridiplantae > Streptophyta > Magnoliopsida > Poales > Poaceae > Miscanthus > Miscanthus floridulus. The sequence goes on from NC_089595.1 coordinate 19,895,156, forward strand.
CTTACTGCTGCTTCCTCCTCCTTCTTCCAAGCCGGCACCAAGAGCAGGGGAGCAAGGGGGCGCGCGGGGCCGACGCGTGCAGGGGAGGATGGCCACGCGTGCCGGCGGTGGCAGCACGCGCGGACGGCGGCGGCGGGCAGCGCTGATGGCAGCGGCGCGCGCCTGGGAGCCGCACGGCCGGGCGGCGTGGCCGGGCTGGGGGGTGCTCGGGGGCGGGCGATGCAGGGGCGGGGGCTCGCCGGCGTGGAGATGTCTGGGTTTTTGGCATCCGACGTCACAACTTGCTCGAAACCTTCACAATTTTTTTTATCACAGCCTCCACATGCGATAACACGACGCCTCGACAAGTTTTGTGATTTTCGGACTTCGTTTGCATTTTATATAATTTAAAATCACATTTCTGGCAAGTACCTCGACATATTACGTCAACGAGATGCTCGAGATTTCATGTGAGTTCCTGGATACGGCCTAAATATACCCTAAATATTATGAGTATCAATTTTTAGATGACCAAAGTCCATTATTCCATGTACCAGCGGTTCAAATTTGAAATATCCCAAAAAATTCGACGAAACGAAATAAACTAATGAAATATATCAAAAAAGTCAAAATTGCCCCAAATTTTAAAATAGAGTTTGAAATACTGTCACAAGGCCACAGAAAAAAATTTGGGCCCAAAATAAAAAAAAAAATATTTTGCCGAGTGCCATGGGGGGCACTCGGCAAAGTGGGCTTTGCCGAGTGCCAGCCTAGGGGCACTCGGCAAAGTTGATTTTCAAAAATAAAAAAAAAATTGCCGAGTGCCTAACGCTGGTACTCGGCAAAATAAGTTTAAAAAAATTAAAAAAAAATTGTCGAGTGCCCAAGGCTTACACTCGGCAAAATATGTTTTTAAAAAATAAAAAAAAATTTGCCGAGTGCCTTGGTCTGGCTCTCGGCAAAATAAGTTTAAAAAATAAAAAAAAATTGCCGAGTGCCCTGGGCTGGCACTCGGCAAAATATGTTTTTAAAAAATAAAAAAAAATTGCCGAGTGCCTGGGGCTGGCACTCGGCAAAATAAGTTTTTAAAAATAATAAAAAAATTTTGCCGAGTGCCATCCGTTAGGCACTCGGCAAAACCTGACGGCAGGTGGCCGCCGTCACGGGCCGGTAAGGATGAAAACGGAAAGGAAATATCCCGAACCGAACCGCATCGTTTTCTACATTTGATCCGAGCGAATTCGTATTTTCGGACAAAATACGGAATACTAAATTCGAATTCGAAATTCGGAACACCAAATTCGAAATCGGATCGAATTCGGTTTAGGCTTTGTTCGACCGATTTCTACTTTTCTACTTTTAATTCGGAATATCCCGAATTCGAAATTCGGTTTCGAAATTCGGTTTAAACCAAATTTGGCCCACTACAAGTCCAACCTTAAACAAATTATATCTTTTTCATACGATCTCGAATGAAGATGATTTTTATATGAAAATTGTAGCTCACAACGAGATCTACAACTTTCTAGTTCTTAGTTTTTTCATTTGATGTCTTGAAGATGTTCAAAAAAATTAAACAAAGTCAACGATATATTAATCGCGTACAAACGCTTGTTGCCTTAAAAATCATATCTTCCTTACGTCATGTCAAATGGAGATACTTTTTAAGAAAGTTGTAGGACTTGTTAATTATTATATACTTGTTAATTGTTATGCACTTGGTCCTACGGGTCAATATCCCGTATTGATTTTTCGTATACCGACCGTGTTCGACATAATTCCGCTCGAATTAGTTCGTTTTCTAAATTTTTGATATTCCGTAAGTTCGTGTTCGTTTTCGTGTCCGGCTTTACCGCTTTCGTTTTCGTTTTCGTATTCAAAATGTAGAAGTAGAAAACGGTTGAGAGGTTTTTCGACCGTTTCCGACCGTTTTCATCCTTACGGGCCGGCCACCTTTTGCCGAGTGGGACTTTTGCCGAGTGCCGCGGCACAGGGCAAAGCCACCTTTGCCGAGTGCTTTATTTTGTCGAGTGCGGCACTCGGCAAAATATTTCTTTGCCGAGTGCCCCGATAAAAAACACTCGGTAAAGTCTTAGGCACTCGACAAAGTACAGTTTTCCAGTAGTGTAACTTGACTACCTGAAACTCTTAAAGGACCCAACATTCCTACTATGTCGTCTTAGATTATTATCACTGGAACCTTACACATTCCCTCCGTTCCAAATTATAATTTATAAGTTGATTTGACTTTTTTGATATATCGAATTTGTTATATATCTAGACATAACGTATATCTAGATCCATAGCAAATTCGATGTACCAAAAAAATCATAACGACTTATAATTTGGAACGGAAAAAGTACATTATAATAAGTCATGTCTAGATATGATGGTCAGAGCCATTATTCATGAGTTTATTGAAACATGCAGCTAGTGAACGTCTCACTGCATACGTACGATCGAATACATTTTTTTTGCATTGCCACCCACAAAAATCAAGTACAAAGCCAAAAGACATAGTACTAGCATGTGCAGGAATTGATTAGGCAGCGCATTCGCAAAAGTCTATGATATGTTTCCGCTAAACATGTACTCCTACCTTTGACTCTCTTCATTGTCTTTTGTAAGAGCAAGTATAATAATGATCTTATAGCAAAAACTAGTTAGCATTTTTGCTGATACGGAGAATAGAAGAGAGGAGAGAGATGAGAACTCAACTCTCATACAAGCAATAAGCTGGACATAGAAGCATAAGCATTGGTGGGTTCACGTATAAGTGTATGTGAGATGGAATAGGAAAGAGAACGTGTGACTCGTTACCACATAATAATAAAAAAAACTTTTTTAGAAAATAGAAGAAAACTATAAATTGACTTATAGTCAAACAGTTTAACACTATTATTAATCTTGCTCTAAGGCGCAAACACATATCAAGATCCAAATATCAGAATCTTTGACCAATAATTTGGCTAACATTTTGTTATTATTATAAAATTATAATACAAACTTGATACAGTAAAATTCGTCACTAACTATAGTGTCCAATGACCATAAGTTTATAGGTATAAATAGTATAAGATCAAGTAAATAAAAAATACATAATTGGAAAGACCGTGTCAAGTCAAGATGCGTTTTATAAAAGATAATAGAATGAGCAATAAGAAAATATATACCACAATTAATCCATCAATATTTATTACACATCTTAAATATTAAATATCAGTATCTATTGATACACTACTAGTATTTAGTTAATTTTATTAAAAAGCTTTGACTCATAGGAAACTGGGAAGCGGGATTACGCGTAATGTACTAGGAATTACTTAGGCCCCATTTGGCATGGCTCCAACTCTGGGTGGAGCTGCTCCACTCCAGAACTCCAGGTGGAGCCAGCTCTGGGTGGAGTTGGAACTGTCTGATGGAGGTGTTTGGCTGGGAGGGTGTCCCTAGCTAAAAAAAAAGAGGAGTTTGAGGGTAGATTGCCATTCTTGCCCTGCTTATGTGGGTCCCACTGTCAGTGACTGCATCGTGTGGCGCCGGCCATCTGGAAGGGAGGAGTCGTCGCATCCGCGTCACGTCCTCGCGCCGCCCGCCATCGGGATGGGGAGAGCCGCTGCGTCCGCGCGACCCCTGCGCCGCCGGCCATCGGGAAGGGGGAGCCGCCGCGTCCGCATCGTGTCCGCGCGGGATCTGCGTCGCCGGGCATCGGGCCTGTGCGCCAGCCGGTGAGCTCGGAGGAGCCACTCCCATGCTGCGCTCGACGGAGGGAGACGAGCGGGCAGCCGTGGTCGCCGGAGGGGAGGCGGACGGCCGCGCTCGACGGGAGGGAAACGGCCGCAGAGGAGCTTGGCGGCGAGGGGGAGGGCTTGGTCGCAGAGGAGCTCGGCGGCCACCCATGGCGGCGGGGGAGGAAGACGACGGCGCGGGAGGGAGGGAGTCTCTGCGCGGGGGGCTCGGGAGAAATAGAATCGAACCGTTTTTCTGTGTAACCAGTGGCAGTGGTGGGTAATTTCCCACCAACTCCACGAGGAGGTTCATATTGAGTGGTTTTGGAGCTGCAAAAGAGGTGCTCCAAAACTCCACCTCCATTTGTACTATAGCTCCATGGAGTCGGCAGCTCCATAGAGTTTCGGAATTGGGGTGTTTGGCTGGATTTTTTTATAGAGTTGCTGGAGTTTAGGAGTGGAGCCATGCCAAACAACGTCTTAGTCTCGTGTGCCACGAAGCAGTGCAATGGAGCTGCTCTATGGTGGAGCCAACAGCTATAAGCCCTAAGTCGGGAGATACAAATGGTGCCCCACCACCCCGGGAAGCATGAATGAAGCCAGGCGCGGGCGGCGCAGAGGATCCAGATCTTGCGAAGAAAGCAATATGAAAGCAAGCCGTTTCCGCGTTGAAACCCAGCAGCAGGCCAGGATTTTCTTCTCTCTTTTCTCTCTCTCGGTCTCGGGTCCGGCCGGCGAACAAGCAAGGCCAACTCGGCTCTCTCTCTCCTCCTCGGCTGCTCTTGACTTCCATTCCATCCCAATTCCCACCACTGACCTGACCGCCCGCCCTCGATCACATCATCATCCCTCCCCTTCCTTTCCCCGGCGTCCAAATCCATCCATCCCTCCTAGCCCCACTTCGCCGTCCGGTCCCGTCCCACTCCCATCCACCACCGCCTCCGCCTCAACCGCGCCATGGATCCCTTCCACCACCTCAACACCTCCTTCTCCAACCCGTACCACCCGCTCCTCTCCCCGTCGCCGCCGCACCACCCGCACTTCCCACCGCTCCCGCTCCCCGAGCCGCCGCAGCTGCCCTCCGCGTCGGCCGCCTCCAGCGCCGCCAGCCTCGAGCGGGAGCGCCTGCCGCAGTGGTCCCATGCCGAGACGGCCGCGTTCCTCGCCGTGCGCGCCGACCTCGACCACTCCTTCCTCACCACCAAACGCAACAAGGCGCTCTGGGAGGCCGTCTCCGCGCGCCTCCACGCGCAGGGCTTCGCGCGCACTCCGGACCAGTGCAAGTCCAAGTGGAAGAACCTCGTCACCAGGTTCAAGGGCACCGAGGCTGCCGCGGCGGCGGCCGTCGTCGACCCGGCTTCCGCGTCCGCAGCGCAGCAGCAGCCGAGGACGCAGTTCCCGTTCCATGATGAGGTGAGGCGGATCTTCGACGCCAGGGCCCAGCGCGCCCAAGCATTAGAGAGGAAGAGGGCCAAGGGCAAGGGCGAGCGGGACGACGAAGGCGCCGGCGAGGGGGAGGACGTCGACGAGTACGAGGAAGGCGAAGAGACCGAGGCGGACGCCGCGGCGGGCGACGAGGAGCTGGTGGCGGACGCGAGCAGGGCCGGCGGCGGCGGCGCCGGGACGAAGAAGCGAAGGCGGAAGCAACAGCAGCAGGCGGCGCGGGCTGGTAGTAGGGCGGCCGCGGACCAAGGCGAGGTGGAGGCCATGCTGCGGGAGTTCATGCGCCGCCAGGCCGAGATGGAGGAGCGCTGGGTGGAGGCCGCCGAGGCGCGCGAGGCCGAGCGCCGCGCGCGCGAGGAGGAGTGGCGCGCCGCCATGGTCGCGCTCGGCGAGGAGCGCCTCGCGCTCGTGCGCCAGTGGCGGGAGCGCGAGGACGCCTGGCTCGCGCGCGCCGAGGAGCGCGAGGAGAGGCGCCACCAGCTCGTCGCAGCGCTGCTCGGCAAGCTCGGTGGCGGCGACTCGTGACGAGTCGTCGCCTCGCCATGCATCCATGGATCGATCAGCCCTCGCGTGCCACGCGACCTCGCTTGTCCATCCAAAACCCCCCCGCCCACCGGTACGAACCAAACAACCCACGCACGCCCTACTCGCTGCTTATCGTCATATCTTCTTCATCCGTACTGCACAAACTTAACTAAAGCTAGCTGCATAAACCTCCATGCATTGATCGATCTACTGCTAATCATATAAATCTTCTGATGCACAACACTGCTTCTTTGTTGGATTCTTGCTCAGGAGCAACGATGTTTCACCGCGAAGCGCGCGCATCGGCCGGATAGCTACTCTACTTTATAATGGTCGTCGATCACTCGATCCATCCATCCATCCATGACCTTTGTTGATTAGGGTTTCTCTGCTAGGCAGCTAGTGAGAGCAGGTTAGTAATATAATGAGGTGTATACATTCTCATCAGGTGGTGAAAAGGGTTTATGATCTATTGCAGCTCATGCAGTCTCATCTTTGTTTATTAGCCACGCACCCTAATGATGATGATAACTGATCACAGCACCTCTCTAGTACTAACTAGCTTAGCTAGTCTCATCATCAGCTTCAGGATCGGCTTTGAGCTTTCTGGCTTTACAAGTGCATGGATGGATGCTAGCTTCTCCTAGGTACTTCTCCATAGATCTCCCCCCTCCTCCGTCTTTAGTCTTTGCAAGATGATCTGTAGGACCTCCGGCACCATGCATGGTCGGTGCTTTCCACTCGAAAACGGGTGTGTGCCTCAGTGATGATATGTCTCTGCAGGGCTTGCGTAGCTTTTGCGCGACACGGCCTAGTAGCCGCAAGATCGTTCTTGGTTTCCCTCTCCTTTCAGTTGCATGGGTAAAGATATGCATCTCACTAGCGAAAAGAGATTTGCATCTGAAAAGTTGTAGGACTGGACTGGCCCGCTAGGATGATCGGGAAAGAGAGGAGAGGATGCATATATGGTGGATACTGGAAGCACATGGTTGCTGATAGAGGGTGCAGGAGGCTGCTTTGCTTTGCTTTGCTTATCATTCAGGAAGGGTATCGATGCCCCCTGCGGCCTTCCTCTTGCATATGCATACATCTAGCAAAAATTCAGAGGTGTCCAGCAGAAGCCACTATACTGCATATACATGACCGAACTAGCTAGCTACTAGCTAATCATCTAGATTATTGTGTGGTATGGTGTGCTTGCTTGTCTGAATAATATTTGTTATTGTTAATTACAGGATCAGCTCCTCACTAATGATGTGTGAACTAACCGCGTGTCATAGAATGCATCATGGCTTCTGTCAGACAGTGGGCGCGTCGCATGCGTGTGTGGTATGAACCCATCAGCACGCACAGTGTGTACGTAGGGAAGTAGTAGGGTCGTAGTATGAAACCGCGTATGTAGTGCATCATCGCACTGTTTGTTTGGCTTAGCCGTACTTTTTCAGCCGATCGACGAACAGTATTTTTCTCTCACAACAAATCAGCCAACAGTACTTTCAGCCATAGCTTATCAGCCAAGTGAACAGGGCGCCATGTCCCAGATCAGAGATCGATGTTCGGCCGGGAAATTGCTGGCCCTATATATTGTATATGTGGTTTAGCTAGTTGACCAAGTGATGTCAGGTTCTCTTTTATAGTTAATGTTTATTAGTTGTTTATTATACGTATTATACATACGTGTGTGTGTGTATATATATATATATATATATATATATATATATATATATATATATATATATATATATATATATATATATATATATATATATATGTGTGTGTGTGTGTGTGTGTGTGTGTGTGTGTGTGTGTGTGTGTGTGTGTGGTGTGTGTGTGTGTGGGTTGCATCACCATTCATATGCTAATAAAATTCATCAAAGCTAGATCGATCTGTGCTTTTATTAATAGATAACTCTGCCATTTATTTGAAGCAAAATTGCTGTGGCTTGTGTGAATCCTTTGGGTGAAAGCCAAATGGTATCAATTGCATACAAGACTTTGAGGTCCAGACTTCCTAGCTGTAAACTTTAGTGCATATGCTACCTGCTAACATTGTGGACGATAGTGCGTGTGGTCATAACAACAGCTTGTCGGGGAAGATGGTTAGTTCACTTGTTAGTTGCTACTGGCATGACCATGAGTTCATGCATGTTACTAGGAAAAAAACTAAGATGTGTGAGTGTGACAAACAGATACATACGAGGATAAACAACAACAGTATATAGTAACTACTTTCGTCCTTTGTAACATTTGGTTTTCACTTATCTTCACTTTGTCCAGAGAGAGCTCACATATTGAAGGTAATCTGTTATCTTACACCGTCAAGAAACTTTATTGTATTTATGAGTTACTTGCGCAGATAATTGAGATCATAATGACGGGCAAAGTGACATCAGCTTATCATTTGCGTGACCTAATAGTATATATCTGTAAGCAAATTGGCTAGTTGGTACGTCCAGCTTTCTTGACATGTCGTGTTCACTGTTCACTTTTGATGAGCGTGCTCTTGTTCACTTTTGATGCTTGTTGAGTGTTCACAATGGCAACAGGCAATCAAAGGATACGTCGGTTGTCAGTATTTCCTTGGTTTTAGCCTCAGCCTGACACAAATAATGGACTCCGGCAATTTGATCGATTAACGACACTGCCTGTGCCAATTATCATTCTATTTCTATTCCAACTTGATATTTATTTTGGCAGCTAATTAAACTGGTAGCCCCTTTAGATAACTATTGGTTAATTTACTGCCAACTCTAAACAATACATATATTGTTAATTTATTAGAATGGATTCAGCTAACTTGTATCCATGCCTTTATATGCATCTGCTATTGCTTTTGTGGTGTGAGGAATTCCTGATGCCAGTCTGATTTCATACTTTGATGAATACTTGATAGATATTTTGTGGTTAGTAAATGTAGACTAGCTTCTCTATTATTATTTCATACTAGCTAGTAGATAGCAGTAGTTCCGAAAGAACAATACTGGCAATTTCTTGGCAGTATCAAAGATGGACCTAGCCTGCTATACTTGGGGTAGTTGGAAACCAGTTAAATAAGCCACCTTGGTTGTACTGCATGGAAATAAACTGACCATACGTGGTCTACACATATCTGATCCAGTAAGCAAGCAGTAGTTTATTTGCATGCATGATTCGCCAGTCAATATTGTGCCCTAGCTAGCTAGTGGGAAGTCAAGGGTAGCACACATGTATGGCCAAAATCTAGAGGGAGACTGCTTGACGCGCAAATGATAGTAAATAAATATATAATGTAAATATTCTGCAATTGAAGCACCAGCATCGAGATTGATAGATGTGACTCCAGTAGACAGCGACCAAATTGTCCGTCCTAGCTATCGTCACAGAGAAAGAGAATGATGTAGATGGAGCGATGGAGATTCGGAGAGTGGCAACAAATTGCACCGATGAAGTTGCATTATTGAAGTGGTACATAAGGTTGTATTGTACTACAAAATTTGACTACTAACTGACACTTATGCGTTTATTGTATGGCAGAGAGCGATCGATGATATGCAAACGTTGTGGCTTGCACGCTTTGACGAGTAATCGATATAACAGATCGAAACTGTGTAAAGGAAATTCCAGTGTGCATGTGTGTAGCGGAGGACTCAAACTTTCAGTATCAACAATTATATCTCAAAAAAGTTTATTATAAAATATTTTGCCATGAGCACTACTAGAGAACAGACTTTAGAACGATGTCGCAATTTGGCATTAGCCTCGGCATTTTTTTTTTGCCCCCGGGACTAGAGAGGCCTTTAGTCCCGGTTGGTGTCTCCAACCGGGACTAAAAGTCCTCCAACCTTTAGTCCCGGTTGGTAATACCAACCCAGACTAAAGGTAGACCCTTTAGTCTCGGTTGGTAACACCAACCCGGACTAAAGGACCCTTTAGTCCCGGTTGGTAACACCAACCAGGACTAAAGATCCCTCGATGGGTTAGTTCAAAAGGAAAGCATCCCATCCATTGTTAGATGTGTTGTGTAGGTGGGGTGGTAAGCTACGCGCGAGGCAGTGCATGAGGTCTTGGGTTCGAATCTCACGAGGCGCAGCGGTGGGAGGCATTATTTTTTTTTAAAGCTGGGAGGATCTTTAGTCCCGGTTGTGGCAAACCGGGACTAAAGAACAACACCTTTAGTCCCGGATTGCTAGTCCCGGTTGGGAAACCGGGAGTAGAGCTAGTTCCCAATCGGGACTAGATCTCATTTCTGTAGTAGTGGAGTAATCTTTCACATTTTCATGATCAGTAACATTTATATATATGCATGAATGCATCATAGTAATTATCCTACTAACACGTAATTTTTTAGTTAAGATTGTTTTTTTATTAATTCATATAAAAACTTAATTATGATTACAATAAGTATTACATAAATATAAATAATGGTGTGGCTATTGATAAAAAAAATTCTAGACCAAAATACAACATGAATGGCATTTTCATGAACAACTTTAGTTTTTGGGTCTTCTCACATTGAGACTACCGAAGTTATTACGTGGGTTTTGGTATCGACAGAGACGTCGTCCACTATTAAAAGAATAACACTGCTAAATCTGGAATAAATCAAGAAAATCATATTAAATTGAGGATTTAAACTTGAATAGACAGTTTTACAAGAATGGGTTAAACCAATTGAGCTAAGCTTAATTCGACAACAATAGATAACTATTGTTTTTGTATATATATGTTGTTACGTCGACCTAGGTTTAGCTTAGGAATTTTTTTTGAGGGCTCAAGGTTTAGCTTAGGAAATTCAGTAACAAGTTTCTTGAAATTTGAGAGAGGAACTATAAATCCGGGTACTATCAATGTGGACATGCATATCTTCCTCGCCACAAAAAAATGGTTTCCTTGTGCTTTTCTCGCACGCTTGTTTGTATATACACATTAAGTTTATGACCACACATATATATACTTTCAAAGTTCAATGATCTTGCCAACTTGGTACTCTGGTCTCTTATTACTTTCTCCATTCCAAATTATAAGTTATTACAAGAAACTTGGAGAGTCAAAGCATCTTAAGTTTGACCAAAATTATAGAGAAAATTAAAAAGATTTATAACATCAAATAGGTATACTATAAAAATATAATTAATAAAAAATCTAATAATACTTAGTTTGTATTATAAATATTATTATCTTATCATATAAATTTAGTCAAACTTGAGATGCTTCGACTCTTAAAGATTCTTGGAATGACTTATAATTTGGGATAGAAAGAGTAACTCTTATTCTTATACAGTAGCACGGAAAAACAACAAGGAATTCCATCTCCACTGGCCATGGCCAGTTAGAACTAAATAAGGAAAGGGAATGCAAAATCCAATGCTAGCTGGAGGTTTGAACAAGAGTGTGGAATGGAAAAGGAAAATGTGTGAATGCATACGCGCGCACGCTCGGCGCGCGTGGAAATCCATCTGCCGCCGCTTGCTTCCGGCGAATGCATGCATGTGTGAAAGAAAATAATCTTCCTGGCGGGCGGCTGCAGGGCGTGCACGTATCACAAGGGCATCCCCACCCCATTCCGGTCCACGTAATCACGCACACCCACACGTCATCCACGCACCATATTAGAGCATGTACAATAATACCCCTCGGCTTGGTTTATAGCCAAGCCAACTCAGGGCCTGTTTAGTTCCCTTCCAAAACGTCAAATTTTTCAAGATTCCCCGTCACATCGAATATGAAAACGCATGCATGAAGCATTAAATATAAATAAAAAATAAAACTAATTACACAGTTTAGACGAAATTCACGAGACGAATCTTTTAAACCTAATTAGACTATGATTGGACACTAATTGCCAAATAACAACGAAAACGCTACGGTGCCCATTTTACCAAAAAATTTGGCAACCAAACTGGGCCTCAATAAAATCCTACGTGGAGAGAGAAAAGTGGAGACAGAATCAGCTAGTCGCAAACTTCCGACACTTAGACTGTCTTCAATAGTTAATCCATATGAACATCTAAATTTAAAATGAAAACTTAAAATAGATAGATGGAGATTTAAAATTAGTCTTCAACAAAATATGTATATGGAAGACTTATTTTAAGTTGTTTGAGAGATACAACCAAATATACTAAAAACATATTTATAGAAATGATTCTCTTTTTAGTCTCGTCGTATTGAACCTTCGAGTGTAGCGCTAGAATAGGTCTGGTAGCGCTAGCCAAATGTTATAGGTGTCTGTTTAGTTTCCAAAATTTTATAAATTTTTTTAAGATTTTCCATCACATCGAATCTTTGGACATATGCATAAAGCATTAAATATAAATAAAAAATAAAACTAATTATACAGTTTAGACGAAATTCACAAGACGAATCTTTTAAGCCTAATTAAATTATGATTGGACACTAATTGCCAACTAATAACGAAATTGCTACGGTACTATTTTCAAAAAAAAAAAATTCGTCTAACTAAACGAGGCTAGGCCACTGTCTCCCCGTGGTTTGTGGGGGCCGCCACCACCAGACTCCCGTAACTCATCCAACCGCATCGCAGGCTCGCAGCGATGCGCTCGTACCTCGCCGCCGGCTTCGCAGCAGGTCGTCTAAGCCGCGTCCGCCGCCATTCTCACGCCGGCCGCCATCGTCCTCGCAGGCGAGCTGTGCCGCCGTCGCGCGCTGCTAGCCCGTGTGATTGAGTCCATAGCGACGCCATCGCCGCCGTCGCGCTCTGCTCGGCCAGCCGCAATCCCGCGCGCGCTCGCCGCTTCCAGTCCGGTAGAGAAAAAAATCGTAAATTTACGAATCCATCCGGTACGAGCGAGCAGGAGGCCGGCCATGGTACGAGCGAGCAGGCTGCCGCGACCTCGCCCGCGCGAGCTTGCCGCCGCCACGCCCCCGCTGCTCGCCTTCCACAAGTCGCCTGGGCGCACGCGCGAGCCTACCGCTCGCTCACCACGCAACGCCGGCAAGAGCATCGGTGCCTCCAAGGCTTCGATGGGATCTCTGGACTCTGGAGTAGGTAGAGAAGAGGGAGGAAGATGGTGGGTGACCGGACGTGGTGGCGGGACCCTTGCTAATAAAATATATGTTTTGGAACAATGTGGAGAGACTAACGGTTGTACTCCAAATGACATGGTTTGGTTATAGGCCAAGCTTATTGGCCTCGCTCCTATGCAGATAATCTGCTGAACCGATGCAGCATGGCGTGGTCGTCTGATGAGACTTTTGAAAAGGAAAAAAAAAGATGGCCATGTTTAGTTCTCACTAAAATTTAACCTTTGACACTATAAAAAAGAAGATTCTCCATTACATTAAATTTACGATACATGCACGGAGTACTAAATGTTGACGAAATCAAAAACTAATTACACAGTTTGGTTGTACTTTGCGAGACGAACGTTTTGAGCCTAATTAGTCACAATTATTACCAAATAAAAGCGAATGCTACATTACGCTGCAGTAAACTACGCTAATTTCGACGGCACCTATTCCGGACAACTAAACGAGGCCGATGTTGTGTCGGTCGGCTGACACATAGGATTTCAGCTGTTTTTTTTTTTCTGCACTGCACGCCGGGTTGACTGGACAAGTCCGGAGCTATGACCCGGGGTAAGCGGCAAAATTTTTGGCAAAACGACACTGTAGTATTTTCGTTGTTATTTGGTAATTAGTGTCCAATCATAGTCTAATTAGGCTTAAAAGATTCGTCTCGTGGATTTCGTCTAAACTGTGTAATTAGTTTTATTTTTTATTTACATTTAATGCTTCATGCATGCATCAAAGATTCGATGTGACGGAGAATCTTGAAAAATTTGACGTTTCGGAGGGAACTAAACAGACACTAACTTGCCGGAGAAGCCGCGAGCGTGACGTCACGGACGCAAAGACATGTTTCTCTCCCTACTACTCCCTAGGCTTAGGCTAGGTCAAGAGAGGACAGCGAGGAGATGCGTGATAAAAAAAGTACGAGGGCCTCGTTTAGATCGTAAGTTTTTTCACTCTTTCTTCGTCACATCAAATTTTTAAACATATGCATGGAATATTAAATGTAGATAAAAAAAATAATTAATTACATAATTTAAATGTAAATTACGAGACGAATCTTTTGAGTCTAGTTAGACCATGATTGAACAATAATTGTCAAATACAAACAAAAGCGCTACAGTGCCGAATACTGATTCCTAACCCCAGACTATACCAGACACAGGTTTGCTAAACATTAGCGGCATGTTTTGGAGATCCAAAACATGTGGATTCTGGGTCGTTGGATGCAGGATGGACGGACAGGGGAGCAGGATGGGCGGACATGCAGATTCGCTAAACGATTGGCCGTCCGCGCGTCTGTTGGCGCCAGGGGAGCGGAGACATACCGGTGGCGGTCTCCCCCGCCGCGCTGCTCGCCGCCTGCCTGGCTGCCTGCGCTCTCCGGCGTCGCTCCACCTCACCGCTGTCCGCCCCCTGTCCTTCCGCTGGCTCAAGCTGTTGCTGCGCCTCAAGTCGTTCGCCCTCGTTAACTCCGCCGCCAGCGTTGACTCCGCGGGCTCGAGCTCGGATGACGCCGGCGGCGAGGCCGAGGCCGCAGGGGCATTGCCGCTCGAGAAGCTGTCGCATTGCAGCATCCACTCCGGCGACCGCGGGCTTGGATGGCTGTGGCGGCCGTGTGGGAGCCTTGAGTGGCTGCAGCTGCGCTGATCCTGCGACGGCACCGGGGACGCATGCCTTGCCAGGATTTTGTTTTTTTTTCTTGAAATCTTTGAAGAATTTATGAATAATTTGACATATATTTTTCTGTTATCTGGAATTCATAGAAATTATTTATATTTTTTTTAAAAAAATTGACATATATTTTTGTTATTTTCAAATTACATCACTCCGTCCAATAAATTATACTGAAGAAATCGTTGTAAGTATAGTAATAAAGCGGTGTAAATATAGCTATAAGACAGTGTAAGTGCATACGAAAAATCTAGTTGTTGGGAGGGGCTAAAACAACCACTTATTGGCTGGACAGATTAAAAAGTATACTACGTTTTTTAGGGGAGATAGAGTATACTCCCAGTGTCCCTAAATGTTTATCGTCATGATTTGCGTGCCGATATTTTTGACTTGATATAAAGGTTATATTCATACGACTTTATGTGCTTTTTTTTATATGCATGAGAAAGAGGGACCAAATAATAGGTGGACCCCACTGCCATGTCGGCAAGAACACCCAAGAAACCACTTTGGGTGTGTGTGTTGGTTGGGGGTGGGTGTGGGAGCGAGGTTTATTTCGTCAGATTTTGGGATATTTTGCCTCGTTTTAAGTTATCGTGTATATGTTGTACAATAGTGTAGTTCGATGAGGTCTTTTAAATTCAGCGGCTACTTCAGGGGTTTGAATCGGACTGTACTCTTCGATAAATGCAAAGCACCACATGTTTTCTTTCCTTTTGTTTTACAGGTATCGCTTGCGCGTTATGGAATGTTAGCAATAAAATAACAATTGAGAAATACCTGCCTAACAAACCTTCTGAAATTCTGTTTCTTGGCATTTCATTTATGCAGAAGTGGATCCCGTTGCTCGAGGGTGAAGAGCAGGAGAAGATGAGGAAGACAGTGGATGACATGCTCACTTGGCATATGAACTTCAGTCCCAGTGCCTTACTGCTCTCAGATGTGGGAGAAATTTAAACTTGCTGTAACTGTAATAGGATAGGTTCCTTTAAGTTTCAGTACTGATCTTTACCTTAAGCTGCTATCCCCAGTTGGTTTGGTGTGTAAGACAATTTGCTTTCAATATAAGCAGTGTTTACCTTCTTATTAAAAAAACAAAAAAAGTAGAAGTCATGTAAAAGAATTTGTACCTCGTGGATCATAACATTGCAGATCTTCATATACAGTTCTACACAAGCGCTGCCTGGCGTTGGTTCTTCGGAGAAAGAGTATTATAGTTTCAGATAACAAAAACACACCTGTTGAAAGCTAGCATCAGCCATCAGCTACCAAGATGAATCAAGATCGAAGCTGCCCTCACCCACGATGAGCGCACGGCGGTAGAAGCCATTGGTGGCTCTGCAGAAGCTTCTCAGTCCGACAGCTCCTGATGCTCCGCGTGGACGCCGACGACACCTTGCTCTTTGTGGCCCCACACCCTCACAGCCTGAGGAGGGTGGGGTGGTTGAAGCGGCTGCGACGTGAGTATCACCCAACGCCAACGCGTCGCGAGTTGCAGGTGGGGGTCAGCGTCAGCCACTCAGCCGGTCAGGTGTGGGGCTAAAACACCAATCACGACGCGCTGGTGCAGTGGTGTTGCTGCCTGGTGGACGGTGTGAGCTGCTGATATTTAGGCGCTGTTTAGTTCCAAGCCAAAAACCAAAAAATTTCAAGATTCTCTATTACATCAAATCTTACGGCACATGCATAGAGTACTAAATGTAGATAAAAAAAAAACTAATTACACAGTTAGCCGAGAAATCGTGAGACGAATCTTTTAAGCCTAAATAGTCCATAATTAGATAATTTTTGCCAAATAAAAACGAAAGTGCTACAGTAGCCAAAAGCTAAAAATTTTCGGAACTAAACGGGGCTTACTGCTGGCTGGGTGGATAGTACTGTTGTAGCTTGTAATCTACGATCGTTTACGGTGTGTGCACACGCCCACATGCTTGCTGTTACGATTTATTGCCGCCGCCGCGAGGTCGCTCAGAGCTCAGCACAGCAGGGCTCACACTTACAGAGTCACAGCTCAGTAGCTAAAAATATCTTTCTTATCCATCCATGGAGACGACGCCTGCGCTCACCATCCGCTCCACCTTCCACTCCCTGCAGTGTCCAGCTGCTGCTGGTGCTCCCGCGCATGGCCAGCGGCGGAGGGGAGGAGCGGCGGCCTTGCCGCGCTGCCGGCGGCAGCCGTGCGCCGGCAGGATCCGGGCTCTGCCGTCGGCGGAGGTCATCAGCGAGATCCTGAGCCCGAAGCTGGTGCCCGGCTCGCCCTCCGACACCGGCAACGTCTCCTCGCTCGTCCCGGTCAGTGCTCTGATGCTGCTCTTCTACTTCGTGTCCAACTGGGTGGTGTCCGAGCTGCTCATGAAGCGCCTCAACGTGCCCAAGCCCGAGGACCAAGCTGCTGCTGCAGCAGCAGCAGCCATGGCATCCAGCCCAGCGGACGGCGGCGACGCCTGGCCCCGTAAAATCCGCCTCAAGGTCAAGAAGAAGAAGAACGGAAAAGCAACCATCGTGAAGGTCTAGTTAGGTAGCAGGAGAGTACACGCATGGAGCCAGGCGTCTTTAAACACAAAGAACTTACGTGTATTACCGATGTCATATACCAATCAAAGAGTCTCCATCAGAGCATTGAAGAAGAAATACTCTAGTAATTATTATCAGGTGATATGCACGTTATTGTGCCTGAACTTGTCTTCTGATCGAATAAAAGCTACAGTGTTTATTTACACTACACTACGTCCATGGATGATGGATGTTACTGCAACACGTACGGCCTTGGTTGATACCCATGTATCTCCTTTAATTTAGGTGTGTTAAAGTGGTTTGGCGTGAAATTTACACGCATGGATTGAGCGAGATACATGGACATCAAAACAAGACATACAGTGCGTAGTTGGTATCATACAACTCCCATGTGTGTCTCGGAGAGAACCGGTACTAAAAATAACAATAGTTACCGTTAATGACGGAGATCAAAGGGAGTGCTGATAGTAAACACCGATATATTAAGCTACAGCGCAACGCTGCAAGTGCAAAAAATAAAGCATGGGTTGCTGCGCTAGACAAGATAGAAAAGGCTATCGTACTTTTGATGTTAATCTAAAATGCTCAAAGAACATTTAGAACAATCTTCTAATAGAGAATTTGGAAGTGCAATATATGTCAGTTCATTTATTGTGGGCCTAATCTATCGTTCGGTTTCTTATTCCTTACACTAACTGAAGCCCCGTGCGTGGCTATGGGCAACAAAAAATCAAACTCCTGACATAACAATCTAGGTGCAATACAACTTTAGTAGAAACGAAATTTCCTTCACTCAGATTCATCAATAAACTGAATGGTTATGTGTTACCATTCATTGACATTGCATTAAAAGATCATTCTTATATTCAAACCATCTTTGAATTCACACTAGTACAGAAATGTTAATGGAGGCGGGCGAAAATGTTTAATGGAGGTGGGCATTGCAACTGCCTCCAAAGGTCACGGTTAATCGTGCTTTTACGGAGGCGGTTGCCCTACCCGCCACGGTTAAACGTTTAATGGAGGCGGGCGCCTTAAAGCAACCGCCTCCGTTAATGGTGCTTAACGGAGGCGGTTGCCCTAACATGCCCGCCTCTGTTAAACGTTTAACCGAGGCACTCGCTGTAACACAACCGCCACCGATATATATTTAATGGTGGCGGTCTGTTGTTACTTGCCCGCCTCCGTTAATATTTTCCCATTTAAAAAAAAAGCCTTGGCAATTTGATTTGAAATTGAATTTGAATTCTATTTTTACAAATCAAACACATATAAAACCAGAATGAAGACATATATAAACACATATTACGCATATCGAGCACAAACATATAACACATTCATTGGTGTCCTCCATCGTCAACCACCATCATTCAAAGTTATTACACACATGCATGATGTCAAATGTTTACATGTGAAACTAAGATCACCCCGCTATCACCTTTTCTGGCAAAAGAGGTCCGACAACAAGTAATCCTTGATTTCTAACTTGGCGCTCCAGTTTCTGATCTTGTCGAACTTCGGATCAAGCGCTAACTCGCTTTCCTTGTTGAAGAACGATCGCCCTTCATGCGCTCGCTCTATGACAAACTTACATATGTCTGCTACTGTTCGTCTGAAGTTTGGGTCAACCTTCTCTTTTCTCCACCATCCTTGTGATTTCTTGAGTTGCCACCAACTGCTGCTGTATCTGGTGCACGTCCTCAGGTACTCGCAAACGTACAATCCACATACAATTGAGCCATATGGTTGTTTGGCTCACTGCACAATATATAATACACAATCATTAGAGCATATATAGAGAGCAGTAGGTGGCGGATAGTATAGTATAGGAGTAGTAGTAGTTGTAGTAGTAGTAGGGGAGTAGTAGTATTAGTTAGGAGTAGTAGTAATATTGGTATAGGAGTAGTGGTGGTGGTGGTAGTAGGAGTGGTGGTGGTGGTGGTGGTGGTGCTACTACTACTACTACTACTACTACTACTACTAGTAGTGGTAGTAGTAGTAGTATAGTAGTAGTAGTACTAGTGGTGGTGGTGGTGGTGGTAGTAGTAGTAGTAGTAGTAGTAGTAGTAGTAGTAGTAGTAGTAGTAGTAGTAGTAGTAGTAGTAGTAGTAGTAGTAGTAGTAGGGGAGTAGTAGTATTAGTTAGGAGTAGTAGTAATATTGGTATAGGAGTAGTGGTGGTGGTGGTGGTGGTGGTAGAAGTAGTAGGAGTAGTATTGATATACTTACCGGGAACTCGCCTCATGGCAAAGGTATAATTCGGGTTTGCTTTCGCCAACCAAGGTTTAATAGAGTGCACGGTTAGGTTTAGGATAGATAACCGCACTATAAAGAGGGAGAGTTCTTAAGTTTCAACAGTTATCTAGTGCCACTTAGTGTGACTAACTTTGCATTTGCATTATGACTTAGTGGCGTGCTGAGATTGCAAGAGAAAAGTCTTCGAAAACATTTGGAAAATGCTAACTCACGTACACAAAAGTGTTGGTAGACTTGGAGAAGTTAGCACATTTAAAATGGAGTTATTCCCTTGATGGGTTGTTGCTGGCTCCCTAACGGTCCAAGCGGTTGGTGTAACCACGAGGCATCGGATAGAGTCTGGTGGCACGTGGCCCCTGGCCTGCTGTCAGGCCCAAGTAGCACAGCTGGTCCAACTGTGGCCTTTGGCCGGTTGGACCGCCATAGCCGTTTGGAATCTACTACGCAACTCATACCAAGTGGTCATATTCAAAACATGATTTGCACTTTGTCTCATGCTCTTTAAGTCTATTGCCAAGATGTGTCCAATCATTACACCCCTCGTTTGCTAACGGACCTTTTTATTTTGATGCCCTTTTGTAAATAATTTACAACCGAAGCAAAACACTATGTCAAGTTCTTTAGAATAGACAAGCCAATCCCTATCACAACCCTCCGGTTGAAAGAATTCTAGTATAGAATAGTGCAGAAAACCTTCTAGAATATCTATCCTAAGGCCCTTTTTGAATTGATAAGTTTCTTTCAGGGCCATTTTGTGCTAAAATGTCAACTTGTTTAGGATCAAGAGAATCCTAATATCTTATCTTCATTATTATCCATTTCAGCACTTTGTTGCCAGCAGGAACTTCCCCAACCTCAACACTATTTTGTGTCTCTGGAGAATCTATAGGATGATTGTCAATATTACTATCAATTGCAGAGCCCGAATCAAGTGTCCGATTACCAGATGTCACATGTGATTCTTCCACAATAAACCTATCATGGCTCCTTTGTGATATCTATACCTAATAATAAAGAGGAAAATTTTCAGCCTCTTTTTTGGTCCGTCCATTTTTTTTTGTCCATCTCCCTCTAACTACCAGATAATAGAGAGTTTTTTTTTCCTGTACGGACTTATATATATAACCCGTGCTCGTACATATATCCTAATCCAAATAGAGTCCTTTATCTGAGTAGTGAATAAGAATCCTAATCAAATAGAAAAGAATATCTCTATTTCTCTTCTCTTCTATCTATATTTTCTTTCCAAAAATGTTCAGACTTTTCTGTTTTTTTTTGCCTTAGAAACTATCCGTCACGTACGAGACGTGAGGCTTTTCCTGTTTCCATATATTTTGTGGATTTTTTTAGTTCCAGTTAGAGTCTTTTTCCTGTTTTGATGTATATTTTTTATTTCTAATTTTCCAAGTTACGTCTTTTTTTCAGCTTGAGTCTTGTTTTGATGTCTTTTTTATTTATGTTTTTTTTCCAATTTCGGTTGGAGTCCATGGGCCATGAAATTCGTTCCGTTCAAAGTTCTTTTTCTGTTTTGATGTCTTTTTTATTTATGTTTTTCCCAAGTCTATATTTTTAATTTCTATTTTTCCAAGTTACGTCTTTTTTCTGCTTGAGTCTTGTTTTGATGTCTTTTTTATTTATGTTTTTTTTCCAATTTCGGTTGGAGTCCATGGGCCATGAAATTCGTTCCGTTCAAAGTTCTTTTTCTGTTTTGATGTCTTTTTTATTTATGTTTTTCCTAAGTCTATATTTTTAATTTCTATTTTTCCAAGTTACGTCTTTTTTCTGCTTGAGTCTTGTTTTGATGTCTTTTTTATTTATGTTATTTTTTCAGTTTCGGTTGGAGTCCATGGGCCATGAAATTATTTCTGTTCAAAGTTCTTTTTCTGTTTTGATGTCTTTTTTATTTCTGTTTTTCCCAAGCCCGATTAGAGTCCATGGGCGATGAACTTTTTTCTATACCTAATAATAATAAAGAGGCAAAATTTCAACCTATTTTTTCGTCCATCTATTTTTTTGTCCGTCTACCTCTAATTACCAGACACTGGAGAGTTTTTTCCGTGTATATATATATATATATATATATATATATATATATATATAGGGAGAGTATATTCAGTAGACAGCTACAAAATAAGTTATTCTGTAGCCACCTCCATTTACGATAATTTTATATACTAATTTATGATAATATCAATACATATTTACGATAGTTGGGTTACTATAACACATAGGGATATTTACCATAACGTTATAGTAAACCACTTAGTAAGGAGTTACTATAATTTCGTAAATTAATATAGTAATTATCGTAACTCAAAGTAGCTACATAATAAGTTATTTTGTAGCCAGCTACAGAGTAGCATATATATATATATATATATATATATATATATATATATATATATATATATATATATATATATATATATATACACACACACGCGAGTTAGAGTAGCTCTTGTCTAGCACGATATGGAGTCCGAAAATAAGGCAACATTATGAGTGAACTGTGAATATTCGTTTTATATACGGAACGCAAAGACATGAGATTGAGTTAGATACAGTACGCTTGGAAGATAAACGGCCTGTTCGCTGGTTGGTTTCTGGGCTGGTTTGGGCTGGCTGGTGCTGGTTTGTTGTAAGAGAAAAACACTGTTGATTGGCTGGTTTGGGCTGGCTGAAACCAACAAGCGAACAGGATTAAGAAGAGAAATAAAAAAAGGAAAACAAAATAGGCTGTCACGGCTCACGTCGGCGGGTCGGGGGCTCGGGAGCAGGTACACATCCGGTCCCGGATCGGAAGCAGGAGGTCGCGCATGCAGCAGCTAGCACTGCAGTGCCCGCCTCCACTACACGGAGTCAACATACGTACGTTTCTTCATTAATCCGTGCTTTATTTGTTCCCGTCATTTCGTTCCAGATCTCTTACCAGCGCCGCTGTCGGCCGGGTGGTTACATCGAGGACGAAAGGTGCCGCCGGCCGGCCATTGCATGCAGAGAATAAGCAGCTAGCGGCAGGCCTCAGCTCGGCCTCGGCTCTACCGTGCCCTACAAGTCTTGTGGCCGGCGCGGCTAGCTGTGCCCACCGGCCGGCCGGCTGCCACCCGCGGCCAGGCCAGTCTCTCGTCTCGCCAAACCAATTAAACCCTCCTGCCGTCTCCGCTATACGTACTCCTCCTACGTAGGAAGCATAAACTATTGTTGTTAGCTATAGTACTGTACGTCTGTACCTGTAGTAGGTAACGATGGGCACGAGTCACACTCGATCCTCAAGAGCCAGTACATACACTACCATTTTCGTTCAGAAATGTTATAGGACACATGTGTTTTGTGGTTTGTTGGCACATGAATTTTCTAGCCGCAGGATGAAGAATGGAACGCCCGATCTGTGTGCTGGTTGCTTTGTGTCGCTGACACGTAGGGCCCACTCGAAATGTCACTGCTTGAAATCGGAAGTCGCGCCTATCGGTTTCTCTCATTTCCCGCATCGTCCTGGCGAGAGGGGAAAGGCGTTCGTTCCCGGCGAGGCGATTGTCTCCAGCGCCTCGATCCGCTCCCTATCCCGCCGGTGCTGGAGCTCGTGCAGCCTCTGCTCCAGCTCCGTCGTGGAGACTCCTCCCTCGTGTCGCCGTCGTTGTCCAGGAGAGGAAGCGGAGTGGAGGCGCTTTCTTGTGTGGAGTTGCGGCGATTTTTCGGCGCACTGCCCGCCCGACCGCCCCGCCATGCCTCATCTCCCCCATCGCCGAATCGGAGCCTCGCTTGAGTCCATCAGTCTCAGAGCTCGAGATATGCTTTCGCCCCCCCAGGATTTAGGTTTGGTGCCCTGTCCTTGCCTTATGCAATTTGTGCCCCGGGGTTTCGGTTTGGGCTCCTTATTCGTGCGATTCTCAGTAATTTGTGTTAGTTACGATTTTTAGGAAGGGATGATCCGTTTGGATTCTGGTGTACAAAATGATGGTGGATCCGTCCATTTTGCTGAATGTCTCCCGATCTGTTCCATTTTGTTGTGTTGAGAAGCTCGGTTATTCTAGGAAAGTGACGAGGATGGAGGATGGCATCCGAAAGGTCTTGGGAGGCAAATTTGGATCTGTCACTCGCTTATCACTGGCTCAAAGTGATAGCAGGAACCCTGCTTGGATTTGCAGCTTCCAACAGGGTGAGTTGCAGATTAGATTAGGGCGATATGCCATGTTTCAGATTGTACTTTACCGGCTTTTGTAGCTTGTCATTTTAAACACTAGAAAAAAGAACAAATAGAGAAATGCTAATGTATATGAAGATACTCCATAAAGTCATCTTGTTAGATTAGCCCCTTGATCTGTGTTCCTCGTCTGTTGCTTGATTTATTCGATCCCCTTTTCTGATGTGGTGTCGATTTGCTCGATTGGTTGTGTTTTTGTTCTGTTACTGTTGTCTCGATGTAGCCCTCTTCCAGCTGGAAGTCCACCAGCTGCAAGTAGTGAAGCGAATTGCATTAGCCAGAAGCAACAGGTGAATCCCAATCTTCGGCTAGGCTGGCTGGCAGCAATTACTAATGACGTCGGCCAAGGCTACTGCATTCATTGAAGTTTTTAAAGTTCTCTATATGTATTTGCTAGTGGTGTCACTGGAGTCAAGTTTCTTTGGGTGAGGAGCATACAATTCCAAAGATCGTAAAACTGGACTTGCAGGTGTTTTGTTCTTTCTAGTCTGAATCTGTATTCCATTAGCTTGTGCTAACTGAATCTAGAGAACCAAAGATCGGGGTAGGGGTCTGTAGAGCTAGTTTGTTTTTTCACCTAGCTCTTCAGATACTTTAGAGTTCAGATATCTTCCATATCTTTCCCAAGTCCATCATTGGTCCACAGCACACATTTTTATCATAATAAAGTTTTCTCGTGCCAGTGTGCCACGATCCTTTTCCCATGATAAAGAAGCTTGATGTCTTTCAGCTCCTTCTGAGCGAAGGCGACAGCTTGGATTCCGATTCTTGACAGAAATTATGATACCATATTATTGTTTCTTTTGATGTTTATATCTGACTGCTTACTTGAAGAATTTCACCTACAGTCAGTTAAGGCTTGGTGTTCACCTTTTTGTTCTCGTCATGATCAAACAAGCGAGGAATAGTTCAAGCTGATTGGTCTAGCCTCACCCTCAGCAGTTAAAGCTTTATACATCAAACTTTATTTTTTCAGAAATGCTATAGGACACATGTGTGTTTTGTGGTTTGTTGGCACATGAATTTTCTGGCCATAGGATGAAGAATGGAATGCCCGATCTGTGCTGGTTGCTTTGTGTCTCTGTCATGTGGGGTCTGGATGTCGGCGCCACTGTTTGATTTTTGGGAGTCACGCCTGTCTGATTTCCCCATTTCCCCGTCGTCTTGTCCCCTCCAACGCTCTCCTGGTAGGAGAGGCGACCACGCTGCTCCGCCCCTCCCTGTCTCTGTGCGTCTCCCCGTCCTCACCAATCGGTTGCTCGCTCGTCGTCTGCCATTGCTAGGTACCTGCGCTCGCCGCTTGCTCCCCTGTTTTTGCGTTTGTTTGATTTTGTTGTGGGTTTCGGAAGTTCCGCTGCTCACCGGGAGCAGGACTGGCGCCGGGCAGCTTGCCTCCCTGCTGGGATAACGACGATTTGCTCTCCCTGCTCAGTGCTGAGTTCTGGTGCTTTTTGCGGCTGTGATTGGTGTAGTGGTCAGTATTGGAGATTTGGGTGCGGGATTTTGGAATGTAAGCGGGCAGCGGGGTTCGATGGGGTTGGAGATGGGAGGACGAGCACCGATGACGACGACATGAGATTTGGGTGCTTTTTTCCTTGATCTGAAGTTTGCCTCGTCTATTTCCTAATGGATGGAGATTTGGGTGAGGGATTTTTGGATGTAGTGGGGGATTTCTGTTGGATTTGCATTGGATTTGGGGGATTTTGGGTTGTGCCCGTCGATTTGGTTGCAGCAGGGCCGGTTGTTGGGGTGCGTGGTGCATTGGATCTGTTCGCAGGCAGAGTTCATCTGCGGCCATGGTTCCTTGCTCGGACGGTAGGCACGGCTAGTGTGTGGGCCAAGTGGGGCTTGCCGTCGAGGCGCACGTTTGGCAAGCAGTGGCATGGGGGCGCTGGGTTAATCCTTGTTCAATGTCTACAGCGGGTGCATCAGGCATGGTGCTTGCCATGGCTACTACGTGATGGATGAGTAGAAGTAGCTCTGATTCTGTTCATTTGAATGTTGGATGCTGTGCTGTGTGACCAGGAATCTTTTGTGGGTGTGGTCGTGTGGGGGTATTGCTTATTGATGTGATCTATAGAGACTTTGTGATAGAACTTTGAAGTGTCTCCTAGGTTTAGATGTGGTTCGTGAATGAAGCTGATCTGTAGGTTTGTCTAGTTAAGCATCGAGCATCCATTTCTTTGTGCAGTACCCTGAATAATCATGTATTTTTCAGTGTTCGTTGTTGAATTAAACATGGATGTTTTGTTTTATCAAACAAAACCTGATGTTTGCAATGATCTGAAGCCTCTTTGAATGCAAGGTGATATTGATATTTTGGAATCTCACCACAGCAAGCAAGCATTCTTGTAGAACTGATCGAATGCAAGGCGATGGTAATAATTTGGATTGTGCCATAGCAAGAATCTGTGAACTTTACTTCTCTTTCATACTGTAAAGGGCAATCTACTGGACAAACGCATGTTGTTGTTCCATCTGCATATTGTTTTGCCTGTAGATTGTACAGAGTTTGTTTTAGAATGAATCGGTCAGACTTTAGGTTTAGGCTTGCTTGTTCTCTGTATGTGGTTTACTATTTGTTGTCGTCAGACACTAGTAGCAGACATGAGTTTAGGTAGATGTGATCATTTCTTTCCTCAACTCAAGCTGGTAACTCCACCTTTTATCAACAGTACAATCATTCAGCGCAAACCAATTTGAATTCCTGTTTCTTTGTGTTTGGGCAACCAGTAAAACCTGATGTCTGAAGTTCCTCGATCTGCTTGGTCTGCTCTGAATCTTTCCTGTAATCGTGTTTATAAACATTTAATTAAATAGGTTTACAAACGTGGCTCATGATTACCTGACAAAAATTTTCCTTAGAAACTTGTGTCCTTGCAATAGTGTACCCACCTGGTCATGAAAGACAGGTTAAGTTTTAGTGATCGGACCTCCTTCTCTTGGGTTTCACAGCGTTTAAGTATGGCTTGCATGTCAGATGATATTACTGGTGTGGAACTTCTTTCCTTTGCTTCTGCCATTCTGAACCATAAGAATGTAATGGAACATCACAAACCGTGGGATAATTATAACTCATTGTTCAAGACCATTTTGTTGAAAGAAGAGAAAACCATCACATACTTTTGTGAGCGCTCATCCCTGCGCTTCTTTATAGGATCTCCATTATCAGCTGCAGAGTTAACTAATTAGATTGTTTGGTGATTAAGAAGAAACTGCACAGTAGTATATGATATTGTAAACGACTATGCTCATTTGACACAAGTACATATGTACATGACAATTTTATATATTTCAAGTTCCCCCGAATATCTTATGAACATGTGTTTTGGGTTAGTGATTATTTCGAGAAATGACCATATGCCAATTATTTGGTGCCCAAAAATAAGTTATCTGTTGGATATACCTGCTTGTTCTGATGAAATGGATCCCATTCGAGTTAGGGCTGCTTTGTGCAAATGAGAAAAATGATCCATATTGAAATAATTCAACAGAACAAACTTTTGATGTTCTTGAAGTATGAGTTGAACTTACCTTTCTCTAATCTTTCAAAGTATCCTTTTGTACCCTCTCTCTGTATTCTGTACATTTTTGAACAAATATAAACACAATTTTATTCTCCCATGGCATGATAATAATGACACCGTTATAGGAGAAAAGATCAAACATTCTCACATCCATGTTGTGACTCAAGTATTTGTGACTCAAGTTTTTATTCTCTGTAACAGTTTAATGGTCTAGTTCTTTCTTTGGTATTCTATATGAAGCACTGTCTGTCTTACTTCATGTGGTCGAACAAATTTTTAGTTGCACATATGTGAGCTTGAGCATAGCTGCTATGCTAAATGTAAGCCATGGCATTCGGTAGGCGATGGAGAATCTTAGTTACTCACTGAACCCCACATCTTCTGTTGTTGTTTGTTTTTTCTGAAAAATTAAATGTTGATTTTAGTACTGAACTAAATTAAAAGAGCTCACTCATGTGAGTTACTGAATGGTAGGCATGCATATTTTTTATGAAAATAGTAGCTAATTAAACATTATTATTTTTTGTTATATAGCCATGGATGATGATGAGTTGGGTTCTGATGCTCAATCTCTAAATGGTGAGAGTGATGATGACTTTGATATGAACTCTGAAGAAGACAACAACTCTGATTCATTGAATATTGGTGAGGTAATAAATTTACTTGATTTTGTTTGTTTATGCACTTGTGTATATAATATGATATATCTTGTTGCTTTTTTAGGATCCAAACTCCTTAGATGATGA
The DNA here is from genome assembly GCF_019320115.1 of Miscanthus floridulus. Classification (NCBI taxonomy): domain Eukaryota; kingdom Viridiplantae; phylum Streptophyta; class Magnoliopsida; order Poales; family Poaceae; genus Miscanthus; species Miscanthus floridulus. The sequence continues at coordinate 19,922,756 of NC_089595.1, forward strand.
TATTGATCCTGCTGTAGTAGTCCAGACTTTCAAGCATCTGAAAGGAGTGTTTTCTGGAGTATGTTCTGAAACTTTTATGACTGAACTATGCATATTTCTGTATCTCTTTGGACTATTACCTTCACTATGTCATAGTTATAGGAGTAGGACATCAGTCTGTCTCTCATTTGCACATATCAATCTTTTCTGTTCTTATTCTCCAGTAGTTAATTTACTAAAATCAGTCCATGGCACTATGTTTTTTATGAACTAACTATTGATGTTGTTTTTTAGTCTGTCTCTCATTTGCACATATCAATCTTTTCTGAAGTCTAGAAGCGTGCTGGAAAGTTAAATTCAGAAGCATGTGCTTTTTTTGACACCATGTTTAGTGAACGGATGATTAGTTTCATAACTGGAAACTTAGTTTTTCATTGGGTTTTCAGAATCTTAGAGATGTTAAAGGCACCGGTAAAGGAAAATCAACTGCTGGTGAGAGTTCATCTGCTAAAGCAGGAAGTAGGTGCGATAACAAGTATTTTGGAGAGAAAATAAGAGAATTGGATGAGTGTAAGAAAAAGATAATCAGGGATCATGGATTTGGGATCTTGCTTGAGTATGATGGATGTTCAGTGCCTAGAAACTTTGTCCAATGGATTGCGGATCAAGTAGATGTCAACTGTTGTGATATACATGTTGGAAGTAAAATAGTCCCTTTTTCTGCAAAATCAGTTCACCTATTCTTAGGGATTCCAATTGGTGGTGAAGACATTTGGCAGTAGAAAGATGAGTCTGCAAAGGCCAATTTTCTTAAAGAAATCAATGAGACTTCTTTGCCCCTCATCACGACCTTTGGCAAGAAGTTGGTAGGCAACACTTTGTCTAATGATGACATCTTCCGATACTTCATGGTTGTTGCATTGTCAACTTTCCTGTGCCCAAACTCAAGTACTCTTCCTAGCCCCAAGTATCTAGGTGCTTTGATTGATGTTTCGACTATGAAAGATTGGGACTGGTCCAAGTTTGTATTTGAATGGCTGTTTGCTTCAATATCATTATACAGAAAAAGCAAAGAAGGACAATCGGTGGCTGCATATACTTCTTTGCAGTATGTCTTTTTTCCATTGCTTGTTTTTTTATCAATTACTCTTTGTCATCTATGTGTAATGTATTTACTGACCACTTTGTAATTTTTTGTAGGCTTACTATCTAGACTTCCTAAACTTCAGATCTCGTCATCAGCTTCCCCCAAATTTGCCAAGAATTCTGTGTTGGAAATGTTCTATGATAAAAAATATGCTTCATATGATTGTGTCTCTGCTGATAAGTTTGGAAAGCATCCGGTAAGTCTTGGTTTGAGGTTTTATGAGTGTTGTTATGTTTGTTTTGTTCTTGTTTAGATTTCTGACTGACTAACTGTAATATATTTTGTGTAGGTCAAATCTATTGAGGAAATTTGTTATTCTGAATCTTTGTTACCGGTTGATGCTTGTGCTTCTTTTAGGGATTCTATGCATACTGATTGTAGATTATTTGATGAACAAGTAGGTGCCTTGTTCAGTATGTTCATGAGTATTTCATTTAGTTTAATATTTGTGAATAAATTACTGGTTTAGTTCATTGCTATTTTAATATGCTTAATCCACATTTTTTGCTATTTTAAATTACTATTAATTTGACATGACAGGACAATGAAGCTTTGTGTGGCATTTTCCAAGAACATCACACAACACATGGTTTCAGGAGCCCTGACAAACTTGTCATCTCAATGTTCTAGTACATGAAAAACCGTCATGGTCATGCAGTTGATGATGATCCACTGCCTGAGAATTCTGCTGCCGGAATCCCTTCTCCAGCCAATGTTAGTCACAAAGATGATGATGCAATGGCTCATGAATTTGAAGCCCCAATGCCTGCTGCTTCAACTCATACCATTGTGGAAGATGTTTAGGATACCACATTGCCTGTTGCTACTGCATTTAATATGGAAGTTGTTGATCCCACAATGGCTGCTGCTACTAAAATTAATGATGAAGAAGTTTCTATGACTGAAAAAGTTGAATCAGATAGTGCATACAAATTTTTTGGTAGTGACAATTGTGGTGTTTCTTAGGCAACTGTAATTATTTCTTCCAATAACTCATCAGCTCAAGGTGCATAAAATGTTTTTTGTAGCATTTTTTTAGCATTGAGTTAACTTTGTATCTCTTGTTCATACTCTTATGAATATTTTTGAGGTGCAGATTCAGGTAGAAGGAAGAGGAAGAGGAAAAACTATGCATCACAAACTTCCACTCCTGATAGTGTAGCTTCTAGGACTCGACACGAACTATTTCAATGTCTTAGAAAATCCCCTCTCAGTTGCAGAAAAGATGATGATGCTGAGGTCAATGTTTTGAATAGAGATTTCGGTTACAAATTATTTCCCTGAATAACATGTATTTGTAAATTTTAGGCAAGTGTACTGGATTATGCTGGAAATGGAGGTACAAAGGATAATCCTGTACTTGTTGAAGAAGCCCCAATGTTAGCTTCTAAAGCTGCAACAAAACATGAGAAGCTTGTTCTAAAAGTGAGTTTCTGTGTTTTGCTGTTTTTTTTGTTTTCTGTGTGTGCACCTCACTACTATATATAGATAGCCTGAATAATGTGTCTAGTTGTCGTGCACTATTCTCACCTGTTAGTCCATATTTAGCATAAGTTGCATCTTTTTCCTTCCATTTTATCAGCTATGTCATTGATCAGCCTTGTTTAAGGCAGCAACATACTGCTCTGCATTGCTACATTATTATGTCTGTCATGATCACTGATTCCTAAGGAAGATATACATAGCTGAAGTAACACTTTTGATAATTTGAGCAACTTTTTCTTGTTGGAGAGAATATTCCTATAATTGAAATACGATGATGTCCCATGATCTTCACTTCTAGTTTAGATTCATTACAAAATTCTTAAATCTTTTTTTCTACCAAAAATGTAGTGTTTATTTTATCTTCCAATGGTTGAACAACTAAGTCTAAATGGCATTGGTGCAGTATGTAAAAAGGGCATTCAAGTCCATAAGAAGTTGGTGCAGCGTTGCCTGGTCTTGGGGAATAGAATTATATATAGGACAGGGTCATCAAATGTTTTAACCAAGGTCATTTCCGTTGACAAGTGTTCCACTTCCACACATCTCTTTTCCATTTACCTTCTCTCTGCTTTGCATCAAGTCACACAATTCATGCAGTGCTCTAGATTTAGAATACTATGCAGCAGTGACCAAGCCATTGGGTAGGTGTGGGCATGGCCCATTCGGTAGGTGTGGGCATTGCCAGTGGCAGCATGCCCGTTGTGGTCATCCACTGAACTGGGAAGCAAGTCTTCATCTCATGCTGATTGTGGTTGTGTATCCATGTTTGGCAGTGGTCTAGTTTTTCTGCTTTTGGATTTTGCTTCTCTTAGGTTGGGAGATGCTAGCTTCTTATTGGATGGCACTCCAAACTGTTTTGTGGGAGAAGCCCAGTAGGTTGGTGGGTGGCAACAGAGGGAAAGCTAGACAAAAGCTAGGAAGAAAAAACTCTTGGCTTCTTTCTTGATGGCAGCCTCAAGTTCTCTAAAAACCAATAGTAGAAGGCAGCTGTTTGGTCTTTGTTTAGCTTTTCGCAAGAGAAACTGAAGCTAGAAGTGGGGCGTAAAAGATTGTCCATAGCACTTAAAAGCTAATTTATTCCATGTACCTTTTAAAACATGCTATTGAGCCTTATCAAAGAAATGAGCATATTCTTTTGTATGATATACTTGGACACAGAAAGTATTGATCTTGTACAATCTGGCAGTGTTGTATCATGCATTACCTTGTGCCCTAGAATAAGATAATTAATTTCAATTAATAGAGCCAAGTTAAGGTGATCCTCATCGCATGCTCATTTCCTTTCCATCATTGGGTAATATTTATTACCTTACCAGTGTCATGGAAAATAAATCCCTGCAATTGATCACTGATGCTTTATTACCTTACCAGTGTCATGGATAATAAATCCCTGTGATTGATCACTGATGCACTATAGATATATAATCTATAGTGCATGACTTTTCTATTGCTTGAATAATGTATTTGTCAATTTTAGGCAATTGTGCTGGATCATACTGGAAATGGAGGTACAAAGGATAATCCTATACTTGTTGAAGAAGGCCCATTGTTAGCTGCAACTAGAGATGAAAATGGATCGGATACGGACGGATATCACTGATATTACATTTGTTTTTATATTTCTGTCCGGATTCAGATTCGAATACGGATAGTTTCAACCATGTCGGATAGGATATGATTTAATATCGACATCATAAATATGCGATTTGAGTATTCGGATACGGATACGGTGTCGGATGTTGAATACCCGGACTCAGATATGGACAGATCTGAACCCCTCTAAACGGATTCGGTCTCGAATATGGTCGGAAAATATCCGTACCATTTTCACCCCTAGCTGCAACCAAACGTCAGAAGGTTGAACTAAAACTAAATTGTGTTCCAGTCCAAACTATCTTGTTCTGATCATGTGATAGTTGACAGCCATTTTTCCTATTTGTTTTTCAGTCCAAGGACAATGTGAAATTAGATGCATTGAAGAATGTCCAAACTGCTTCTAGTGCACAGACAATGTTTTCAGACCCAAAAGCTATTCCCTGCCATTTAAAAGAAACTCAACTAGCTGAAAATGCAACTCCTGCTTTGGATTGTACTGGTTAGTACCTATTTCTAGATTGCACATTTATTAGAAGTAAATTGCACTTTTGAAATACTGCAATTATGGTATTTGACATGTGCAATATCTGTTCTTTGTCACTTGTAAGTTTTAACCTTCTTTACCAATTTAGTATTTGATAAAGCAGGGAAAGCACCTGTTCAGAAACCTTATATGAAGAATAAGGCTCCCTACTTTAATAGTCCTAACTTGCCATCTTTTAGAATGTTTGATGATGAGGATGATTTAGGAAATTATGTTGAAGATCCTAAACTAAGGTGTCATGTCGGTCTAGTATCTGGTACAGCTTATACTTCAGATGATAATCTTTAGAGAGAAGCCCGAGTGTGACCTTCTAAAGCTGCAACTACACATCAGAATGTCCAACTAAATGTGAGTTTTGTATTTTCTGGTTTTTTTTGTTTGAAGTCATTATGCTGGTGCTCTGTCATTGATTATCTCATAGAACAAAAAAACAGTTTCTTGTAACTTGTCTTATTATACTAACACTTGATTTACTTTCACTCTTTGATAGATTCAATCCGAGAGCAGCTTCTACTTCCAATTTTGCCCTGCATCAGAGGGTTGGACATTTGTTGACCGGATGAGGTCTAATCCATTTGGTGGAGGCGGTAATGTGAGCAATCAGGAAACTATTTAGACCGAAAGAAATGATAATGTTGAAACTATAAGCTTGTTTATTAGATTAGATCAATTTTGTATTGTGACATATCTTGTGTTCTCTTTTGTCTCTTTTCTGTAACTAGTATGGTAGTATTTTTTTTATTAAGACCTTGTCCATATGGAGTCTTTACCTTTTATTGATTATTCTGCGACTGCTAAAGATCCAACTGCCGTTGTTCCTCTAGCTGCAATCAACCCTTCTAGAGAACACTATGACATTGTAAATTGGCATTTTTAGTTTTATCAATTTGGAACAATGGTCTTGTGAGATAACCTACTAATTTTGCTTTTGGTGCAGCCATGGTAGTGGAAGGACAATTGTTAGTAGTTGGGGCTGCTCTCAGTCATGTAATAGCTAGTACAAGTAGTTGTAGTAGTATCCATACTCTAGTGCACCTTAGCGGTACTAGTGCTGTATATATTGAGAATAAAGGCAATAGAAGCATTTCTGTTGTCCCCTTCTTTATACCTTTCAGCCATGTTTGTTTGTGTGCTTGTTTGTTAGGTATATGGAGAATATAATGAAATAGTATGAACCCTATTATGTCAATTTTTACTTTATGATTTTCGAACAACTTTATGTTTTTTCCTAATTTTGCAGGCACCTGCACCTCTTCCATCCTATCGAGGTGGGACTTTGTTTCTGCAAAAAGTATGGGAAGCAATGGTTTATCAGACGACTCTGAGTCCTTTTCAAACCAAGGTCCTTGGTACTCTTCTAGTGCAAAGTTGGCTATTCATCGTCCTAGGAGGACAGTGATCCCAAGCAAATACAAGTTGAGCCCTTATATGATGCCTCATTCAAAGATGACAATGTCGAGGCTTGAAGCTGACGTGTATGCTATTGTTTTGAAGATGGCAGAAACTGAACATTCCGAGTAAGTTTTTAATGTTTACAACCTCCTTAGCGTTTTCATCACTCGTGAGTACACTTGAATCAAGTAATTATGAATTGTTTTCATTTGTCTCAGTCTTGCAGTAATCGATTATGGGCAAGTGGTTGTGAAATTAAGTGCACTTGCAAGTTCTCTTAAGCCTCAAGGAAAAGTCCATTACTTTGTAGTGAATGCTTTGCGCAGATTGTTATTCCATAGGAAACACCCTAAGAATTCTTACAAGCATTATTTCTTCTCTAAAGTTGGTGTAAGTGTCATTTATTTCTTTTTTTCTCAATTATATGTGGTAACTATATCAAATATAATAATATTGACCAATCTATTTTTGTAGGACTATTTTATTGGAAATCACGGTCCTAATGATAGCAAGGAGAAGGAGCTATATGATAATGCAGTGAAATGCTTTAAGGATACTGGTCGTGCAAGGTCATTAGCATACAACCAATATGTGAGTAACACATCCTTTTAATTTTTTAAGCTTTAGCACATATGTTGTGTGCATTGCAGTTGTGCTAATAATCCCTTCTTTTTCATTTTGTGTTATTTTGTCAGCTTTATTTTCCAATTCTCTTCCATGATCGGTCATATGTGGTTGTTGTGTATATCACTCGAAGATTGATTGTAATCTTGGATTTTTGTACTCTACATTTTGGAGCAGACTCACATTTCCATAAAGCTATCCGTGATGAATTTGTAAGTAGCAGCAACACATGGATTCACATCATTTTGTTTGAATGCAATGTGAAATTTTGTTCAAATAAGACAAAATATATATCTGCACTCTAATTATTTCCTCTACCTGCTTTTAGATACCAAACTTGACCACAATCTGGAGTGAAGTTGTTCAAATTGACTTTGGGTTTCATGGATACGAAGTTATCTATGCAGATGTACCTCAGCAAACTGAGAAGTAGGTAATGTACAATCTTTTTTAATTTTTTTAGATCATATCATTTTGTGTGGTGCTTATATTATTCTGTCTTGTCTTTCTCATATCTTGTTTCAGCTTTAGCAATGATAGTGGTATCTTTGCGATAAAGAATCTAGAGCTTTGGGAGCTAAATGTCTAATTGATGGACAAGTTTTCTAAAGCTGATATTGGGCATCTTCGTATCAAGTATGCCAATGACATGATTTTCAATGAATACAATAGTTCTGATGATTGTCGATCTAAAGTGATGAAATATGATGCTGAGGTAATACTAGTTGCAATGTCACTTTGTGTATTGTTCCATCATGTACTCAATTGATAGTTGTTTCTAATATTTTTTCTCAGGTCTACATACAGTACTATAAGAGAGCATGACCTGCGTGTTGTGTTTAGATCTTGTGTTTAGGTTCCTGTCATGTAGTGTGTAGGTTCATGCTATAAGTGCATGGTACTTTGTAAAGAAGTAGCTACGTTGATGAGAATAGCTGGTGCTCAAATGGTTGTAAATATTAATCTACAGTCAAGAGGCTAAACTAAAGTGGATGATAATATTTGGTTGGATGGTTTGTTTGGATGCTTGATGTTAACTGTTTTTTACCATTATTCTAAGTTTATGTCCTTCTGTGTTAGTGTGTCTTTTTTGTCCACTATATGTTAGTGTAGTAACCTTTGATAGCAAAGACAAGGACAAACTTGAGGGTTGTGGAGGTCCCTCTTGTTCTTGTAAAGATGACGGTCTGATCCGGTTAGTGATCTTACATGCATTACGTTTTTAGTTTGAGCATGATATAATTTATTGTATGCGCTACATGTTTTTATTGACACATGCTTTCTCCCATTACTTGTTGTAAATATTTGGTTGTTTTCAGTTACCAATGGAGGAAGTTCGCCCTCAGAGGTGGAACTCTTATCAGGAGCAGCAACCTAATTGAGGAAGTTGCTTTTTCCTAAAGTTATATAGTTTGGTATGTGTTCTTCCATTTACTTGTTCTGTGTGACTGTATATTATTTGCAGTGAACTATATATATAGGTCAATATTAGTCTTTCTGACAAGTGATTATAAGTCAATATCATTTGTGATTTGTGCTAGCACATTTTTGAATCTGTTTATTTTGATTTGTCCCAACACACACCTCTTTTTTGTCCTTGTCCTTTCATAGAAAAAAAATTGTCTCTTGTGATCTGTGCTAAAACATGTTGAAATCTATTTTTTGTGATTTGTGCCAACATACACCAAGTTTTTGTCCTTGCCCTTTCATAGAAAAAATTGTCTCTTGTGATTTGTGCTAACACTTCATGAACTTTGATAATTCTGATTTGTGTCAATGCACATCTTATTTTTGTCCTTGTCCTTACCTAGAAAAAAAATATTTAATTTGATTTGTGCTAACACATATTGAAGTTTGTTTTTTATGATTTGTGCCAGCACACACCAATTTTTTGTCCTCTGAGACAAATAAAACATTCGGTTACACAATTGCAATCACCAACAATGTAATTTGCAGCTACTGGGCACTGCAATTTTAGTTCTCAACATATGCAATTGTAGTTCTGGGCATAATTTAATTTAAGAATATAACATCCTGTTCATTAAACAAATTACATAAATTAATTGGCCATTGAATTTGACTGCATCCCTCCTTCTGATTGATAAATTTTGCTTTCCTTCTATTGATCATCTTTGATTACCATGTCCTCAATGTTCTGTTGCTTGGTGATCAATGCTACCATTTGATGTTTCCTTCCTCTTCTTTCTTTTTGGCTTCACCAGGGAGCCTACAAAACATTATTAGTTCACATAAATAAGAATTTTTGCATTTGGATTCAAATTCTATTTGTATGTACTCAATTTTTTACCTGCACTGTCTGTGTCATTTGTTTTCTTCTTTTCTGCTGCTACCAGTTTCTTCTTTATTTCTTCTATATGTCTTCATTTTGACAGGTTTAGGTGGCCTTCCCTTTCTCTGAATTCTTTCCAAATCATCTATTTCAGTCTCTGGATCTCCAGTTTCTGCTGCTATAGTTTCTCCTTCTCCATTTTCTCACTGGTCATTTTGTGCTTCACCTGTTTGCTGAGCAGATAACATTCTATCTAAATTGATTTCCATCTTGTCGAATTTTGCCATAAGGTATTCCATGCTTCCTTATTTTTTGATCCTTTTGAATTCAATATTGTTGACTTCCTGGATAATATGTTGAATCTCAACAATGAGCTTGTTGCAACTATTTCTTCTTCTTGTCTTTCAACATATACCTTCATATCCTTTTTTCTCCACCGGTCTAAGAAGTATTTGTCTAGAATTGTGCTGATTTCCTTTTCAATGACTATTTTTAGGATATGAGAGCAGAATATCCCATCTTTGCTAAATTTTGTACATATGTAGGTAAATTCTTCTTTGCCTTCTGTTAGGTCAGTGTTTACTGTATATCTCCTGAACCTATGAACCTCCTAAATCTGGTTACTTTTTTGCCACACCTGAAATGTTTTCCCATCTTTGGTTTCCCTGTAGTTCCACCTTGATGTTGCCTTCAGTTGTAGTTGGAACTTTTTGAATATATTTCTGTTGTATAGCTGTTGTGCCTGTTGCTCTATTCTATAGTCGAATATAAATTTCTTTGGCCTTTTCTGCTTGCTATAGTTGTCCTTTAGCCTTTTTGCTCGATTTATGGTATCAACATCCGATTGTACTCTTTCAGAAAGCTAATGATACTATAGGTTGGCCCTACATTGTCTTTGAACCTCGCATTTGTTGCCTCACTTCTGGATGTGGTCTATATGAAAGGGAAGAAGTCATTTTTGTAGTAGACCGAGATAAACCTTTTCCTCATTTCCCACATTTTGGAAAAGTAGTGATTCCCTTGAAGGTTTCTTTCCTCAATCATTCTCTTCCAAAGTCACTCAAATTCTTCCACCGTTAGACTATTGTTCACTATATCTTCGAAGTCTTCATATAGTCCTTCGTTTGCTGCAATTTCTGTGCTTTCACTATTGTTCACATTCTTATTGTAGCATTTGGTCTTTATGTGGGACAAGCAATTTCTGTGCTTTGTGTTTATGAAGACTTGCTCCATTGCTGATTTCATCGCCATGTCTTGTTCTGTGATGATCGTTTGAGGGTGTTTTCCTCCCATTGCATCAAGGAAAGTTTGAAATACCAACTTAAAAGTGTCCACTGTCTCATCATGCAGGAAAGCACATCCGAAAAGGCAACTTTGCCCATGTCCTGTGATTCCAACAAATGGTGCAAAAGGTAAGTTGTATCAGTTGGTCATATATGTTGTGTCAAAACATACACATTCTCCATAATTTGCATAATATTTCATAGAAGAACAGTTTATCCAAAACAAGTTTCTCACTCTCTTGACCTCATCTAAATCAAACTTGTAAAAGAAAGACAGATCCTCAGTTTATTTCTTTCTAAAATAATCTCGTACTTGTGTCATATCTGATCCTTTAACTTTTCTGTTCAGCTTTGTCCTATAGTTGCTGATATCTTTCTTTTTCATCGATAGAGCTGTAAGACCCCCTCTCAGATATGATAGAATAGAAACCATCTTCCTAGTTGGGATATTGTTATCGTTCAGAGTCTTGATAAGTCATTTTTCCATTTCTATCATATACTTGTGACCAGAAAATAGCTGATCCCTATCTCCAGGGCATAGCTCATGATTATGCTCCAAATCAAGAGTTTTAATCTTCCATACACCTCCTTCTTTCACCATCATAACACAAGGATAATCTGACTTCTGCTGAACATTTATTTTCCTTCTCCTTATCGATTTCTTTCCAACATCGTTGTCTACTTCAGCTTCTTCTTGCTCTAAAGACTTTTGTTCCTTTTCTTTTCAATGACGATTGCATCTCATTGTCACTTTGATTACCTCATTATTTCTCTTCTTACTTTATGTTCTTGTTGTTTGTGTTATGGCAACTTGAAATCTGGCTAGGAACGCATAGAAGTTGAAGAAATTGTGAGCATCATGCCTAGTCTTAAATTCCATCGATAGTTGTGGGGTGTACTTGCTGTTGATTTGTGCATTGTTGCCTTTAGATGCTGCAACCTGCTCATTTTTAATGAATTGTTCAATCTCTTCCTCTATCAGTTCCTGACTGCCATTTACATGCTCATTATCATCTGTTATAGCTTATGTAATATCTGAACTTGTCGGTTCTATTGCTATGAACCTCAAGTCATTTTCTCCCATTGTTGGTTGATCATCTTGATTTTCATGTTACACCTATAAATATATTAGCAGCAGTCTTAGTTTCTGAGTAATGTCATTTATAATACAAATAAATTTTTTAGTGTGGACTGAAATAGTTGAAGAGATCATTTTTTATGTACCTCATCAATGTCTATGTTATTGAATACATCAGTTTGCCAATGGTATTGTTGAATTTCAGATCTATCATCATCAGCTATGCTTATCGTTGCTCCATCATCATCAGCGATGATTGCCATTTCTCCATCCTGTTTTTGCAGAGATAAGTTTTACTTTGATTCCAATATATATTTGTATTGCTTATAAATGTAATAAAATTGGCTCAACTGTCTGTATCTATCTCATATGATATTCTTGACTCTAATATTGACCAATCAGTTTATGGTCCAAAGATTTCATCTAGATCTTCAAGGCTCATATTCTATTTTATTTGTTTGATAATGAGAATGGTTACATTTATAATATAACACAACTAGTTTGACAAGCATATATAATATAGTTTTACCTCATTCCTGTCATTTCTAAGTATCATCTTTGTTAATGATCCTTGCATCTCTTCATGTTGCTGCATGTCACACCCAATTTTAAGGATAAAATTGAATGCACAAAACTCGTGTGTGCCCAGGAATCAATCACACACACAAGCTGACAAATTACATAAAGTATCATCACGGTGTCTCATACATCAGAGTTATAATAAAACTTAGTCTTATACATCACAGCGGAAAAATAAAAAGATAATAAAACTCTCGTGGCCGTCATCACAGGGAAGGTCAACTGGTTGACCACAAGCCTAATAATCCTCCGGGAAATCCTCATACCCGTTGTCATCTGTTACCCATCCGGGATTTTTATCCAAATAAAGAAAATAAACAAGTGTAAGTACATTCTGTACTTAGCAAGCTAACATGTGGTTATGAAGCTAAAAAAGGATTGACTCTGGTTTACTGCAGTTAGCATTTTTAGTAGGTCAAGCTTTTATTATAAGATATTATTAAGTTTTGCTTAAGCTCCCATTTAATCCCATAAGAACATATATCAGTGTCTAGTGTACCATATATCATCATAGAACAACTTAAATGTTCAACAACAAGTATTCAGTTATTCTGTGAGTTTTCCAGGCCGCTCGTAACCGTGAGCACGGCTGTTATAACAGTTTGTTACCCTCTGCAGAGGTGGTGCACATTCACCGCGAGTCGTGATCCCCATATGCCCGGGTTAATTACTCCCATGTCACTACCAAGGTGAGCGGGCAGGGTACACTATGAAGCCATTTCATAGGTTTCCCTAACAAGTTAGGGCCGCTAGGTTTCCTTGGGAGGCAGATGTAGGAACCCCCCTTTCCTATGGCACATATCCATCGCGGCTATACTCATAGGAACAGAGGCAACCCTATACCCAACGTGGCAAGCCCCATTTGCGCCAAAAAGGTAACCTCTAACTAGCTAGGAAAGATCCTATTATTGAGCTAAAGTCAGAGCCATATGACTCTCCCGGTTGCACTGTCAGTCCCAGCTTTTGCCGACAGATAAGTCCTTATGGAGGGCCGGGAGCAACATGAACAAAGGTCATTTGCACTTTCGCCCTATGGAATAGTTGTTATATATCATGTTACTCACTTTGTTCCATAGTATCATTCATCAACATGTATATCAAGTTCAGTTAGAGCACTAGCAATCTACCCATATGCATTTAACCCATAGGAGACAAGGAACAGGATAAACAATCACTAGGTTGTCCTTACGTCTATCAAAATTAGACACATGCAAATGAGTAATTGATTAAAGTGAAATAGGACATCAAGGAAGGCCCATGCTATACTTGCCTTGGTTCACAAACTCGTGCTGGTCCTGCTGGTCGTCGAAGAGTTCTTGGTCTCCAACGTTTTCCTCACCTTCTGAACGCGGCCAACACAGCAACATACAACATTCCAAAAGCATTCATGCAAAGCAAACATTCCTATCATTAGAACAGTACACCAACAGTATTGAAATCAAGATAAAATGTTTGTAAAACTAATCTACGTCTCGCTACGATCACGTCAACGCGAAGTTCATGAAAAACGGAGCTAAAATGCGAAAGTTATGATTTAAACGGGTTTTCCTATAGCCATATATTTAATTAAATCTAATCATGAAATTAAAAAGTTCCAAACTTGACTAACAGTAGTTCCAACATGTAGCTTATGAAATTACGAAGCTAACGCGATTTGAATGGATCAATTCGGAGCTAAAACAACAATTTTATAAGCGAAACAGTTCAAATGGCAATTCTGTAAATACTGAAGACGTATTTTGAACAAGAACAGTGCACTTTACGTTTTCAAAACGAGAAAGCGTAATCAGCGAAGTGCGCTAGGGACTGCGGGTTCTATTTTCTGAAAACCGAGGGGCTCTTTAGCATAATCACCCATGAAGGGGTAACTTCTAATCCTGGCCGCCGATCAGGAGATGGACGGCTAGGATCGGCTTGGGGAGGGAAAGCCGGCCGGAACAGTGTCACCGGCGATGAGGCGCCATTGCCGGCGGCGTGAAGGACTCGGTCATGCGCGGTTAGGGGCTAGGGTTCACCAAACGGAAATCCGAGAGCACCGGTGAGCGCGGGGGAGGAAGGGGGTCGCGGCCATGCCGTTACGGCGGCCGGGAACGGCGGGTAGCGCGGTGGCCGCCATGGCCGGCGACCACGGCTCGCGGAGCTCGCGGCCAGGGCTCGAGAAGTCAAGAAACGAGAAACAAAAAGCATGGGAGGAGAGGGGAGAGTACGGAGATGCTCACCACGGCGAAAATCGGAGCGGAGGCGGCTCGGTGACGGTGGTTCGCACGGAGGTTCCGAGCTCGGCGATGGCGGATCCCGGTGACCACGGCTGCGGCGGTTGCGGGCTTCCTCGGTGCTTGGCAAGCGCGAAGATGAGAGCGGGGGGGGGGCAGCCGGGTGCGCGCAGGGGGTCTGGCTGCTATTTGAAGCGGCCGAGGCACGAGGGGGGGGCGCTCCCACGACGCCGTTCGTGGGCGGCAGTTGTGGCTTCGCGATTGACTGGCGCGGGGCGAGCGGGAGGTTGGGGGTGGTGCCGACAGGTGGGGCCAGGCGGTCAGCGGCTGGGCGCGGGGCGCAGGCGTGTGGCAACGGTTGGCGCCCGAGTGGGCCGGCGGGGCTTGCTGGGCCGAGCGACCGAGGTGCGCGGCTGGGCTGTAGTTGCGGTGCTGCAGTGCTGGGCCGAGCGGGGGAAAGGGGAAGGCTGGGCTGCGGTGCCGGGCCGAAATCATGAAAGGGAAAGAAAAATGATTCTTTTCTTTTCTATTTCTTCTATTTTCCAAAACCCTTTTTAAATTCAAATTTCAATTCTTTTTGAAATCTTTAACAAATTCTAAGCATTCACAAAATGATATGCAGCAGCATGTATGCATCAAAAAGTTTCTAAACTTATTTTTAAATTTTAATTTCACAAAATTTATTATTTCCCTGACTTTTAATGCACACACATTTGCTTAAATAAATCATATTTACTAATTTTAAAAGAATGCAAATTTTAGGATGTTACAATTCTACCCCCCTTAAGATGAATCTCATCCTCGAGATTCGGGTGATTTCTTACTCAAACAGTTGGGGATAAGTCTTTCTCAGATCCTCTTCTCTTTCCCAAGTAGCCTCATCCTCTGTATAACGATTCCATTGCACCTTGCACATCTTTACTGTTCGGCTTCTCGTAACTCTTTTGGCAGTTTCCAAGATCTTTTTCGGATACTCTTCATAAGTAAGATCTTCCTTGACAGCAAGTTCTTCCAAAGGAATTTGTTCTTCTGGTACCCTCAGACACTTTTTCAACTGGGAAACATGGAACACGTCGTGCACACCGGACAAGCTCTCAGGCAGTTCCAACTGATAAGCTACTTCTCCACGTCTCTCTAGGATCTTAAAAGGTCCTATATATCTTGGTGCTAATTTTCCCTTCATATTGAATCTTCTCACACTTCTCATTGGTGACACTTTCAAGTACACATAATCACCAATCTCGAAGGTCAGCTCTCTTCTGCGGGTATCAGCGTAACTCTTCTGTCGGGACTGAGCTACTCTCAAATTGTCTCTAATCATTCTCACTTGTTCTTCCGCGTCTCTAAGGACATCGGGACCAAACACTTGAGTTTCTCCAGTCTGATTCCAAAACAAAGGTATTCTACACTTACGTCCATACAACGCCTCGAAAGGTGCCATCTTGAGGCTCTTCTGATAACTGTTGTTGTACGAGAACTCTGCGTAAGGCAGACTCTTATCCCAACTATCACCATACTGAAGTGCACAGGCTCTCAACATATCTTCCAAAATCTGGTTGATCCTTTCAGTCTGTCCATCAGTTTACGGGTGGTAAGCAGAACTGAAATTCAACTTTGTCCCCAAGGATCTATGCACTTTATGCCAGAATTGCGATGTAAATTGGGTGCCTCTATCCGACACAATTTTCTTGGGAACACCATGTAAGCACACTATTCTTTCCATGTACAACTCTGCTAATCTTGCACCATTATAGGTAGTCTTGACTGGTAAAAAGTGAGCAATCTTGGTGAGTCGATCCACTATTACCCATATTGAATCATAACCTCTTTGAGTGCGGGGTAAGTCCTACAATAAAATCCATACCAACTTCTTCCCATTTCCATTCAGGGAATCTTCATTAGTTGTAGTAACCCTGCAGGTCTTTGATGCTCAGCTTTCACTCTTTGACAAGTGTCACACAAAGCCACATATTCTGCCACATCTCTCTTCAAACCATACCACCAATACTTCTCCTTGAGATCCAAGTACATCTTGGTACTTCCGGGATGTATAGAATAAGCAGACTCATGGGCCTCTTGCAGAATTGCATCTCGGATAGCTTTCACTTCCGGTACACATATCCTTTTCCCGAACCAAAGAGTTCCATTCTCATTCATTCTGAATCCGGGTGCCTTTCCAAGCACTACATTCTCTGCTACCTCCTTAAGTTTTTCATCCTCCAATTGACCTTTGCGTATCTCCTGCTCCAATGTAGGCTCTATCACCAATTCCATTGCATTAGTGACCAGGCTCAAGTTGAGATACTCCATTTCAGCACACAACTCTACTGACATAGATGTTATCTGAAGTCCATTGGCATAGCTCTTTCTGCTAAGTGCATCAGCTACGACGTTTGCCTTTCCCGGGTGATAATGCACTTCCAAATCATAGTCTTTGATCAATTCCAACCAACGACGTTGTCTCAGATTCAGATCTGATTGGGTGAAAATATACTTCAAACTCTTATGATCAGTATAGATATCACTCTTATGTCCAATCAGATAATGTCTCTAGATCTTTAAAGCATGAACCACAGCTGCCAATTCCAAGTCATGAGTAGGATAATTCAACTCATGCTTCCTTAGTTGTCTAGAGGCATATGCAACCACTCTTCCTTCTTGCATAAGCACACATCCAAGACCCAAACGGGATGCATCACAATATATAGAGAAGTTCTTGTTTAAATCGGGCAAGATTAATACTGGAGCTATAGTCAACCTCTTCTTTAGCTCTTCAAAGTTTGCCTGGCATTTATCCGACCATACATACTTAGCATTCTTTTTCAACAAAGCTGTCATAGGCTTGGCTAGCTTGGAAAAACCTTCAATGAACCTTTGGTAATATCCATCTAATCCCAAAAAGCTACGAATCTCACTTACAGTAGTTGGTGGTTTCCAATTCAGTACATCTTGCACTTTGCCTGGGTCCACTGCTATTCCACCATTGGAGACAATATGACCCAAAAAAGAGACTTCCTTTAACCAAAACTCACACTTGCTCCGCTTAGCGTACAATTTATGTTCTCTAAGCTTTTGCAAGACCAACCTTATGTGTTCCGCATGTTCTTCTTCAGTCTTGGAGAATATCAGTATGTCATCTATGAATACCACCACAAATTTATCCAGAAACTCCATGAACACCTTATTCATCAGATACATAAAGTATGTAGGTGCATTGGTCAATCCAAAAGACATAGCGGTATACTCATACAAGCCATACCGTGTAGTGAATGCTTTCTTGGGTATGTCCGAGTTTCGAATCTTAAGCTGATGGTATCCTGAGTGGAGATCAATCTTGGAGAACACATAGGCTCCTCTCAACTGATCAAACAAATCATCAATCCTAGGCAAAGGGTATTTATTCTTGATTGTAACCTCATTAAGTGAACGGTAATCCACACACATCCATTGACTACCATCCTTCTTATCCACAAAGATCACAGGTGCCCCCCATGGGGAAGAACTGGGGCGTATGAAACCTTTTTCTTGCAACTCTTTTAGTTGTTTCTTAAGCTCTTCTAATTCATTAACCCTCATTCTATATGGACGTTTAGCTATTGGTGCAGTTCCAGGTAATAATTCAATAATGAATTCAATGTCACGATCAGGTGGCATACCTGGCAAGTCATCGGGGAAGACATCCGAGAACTCCTCCACAACACGATCTTGTTCAATAGCATCACCATCCAACTGATTCACAGTGGCTGTTGGCTGAGCTTGCACTTCCACTTCTACACAGATTCTATCTCCATTGGGTGATGTCACAACAACAGATTTCTCCTGACACTGAATCACTGCCCGGTGTTATTTCATCCAATCCATTCCCAGGATAAGATCAATTCCCGCTGTTCTCAACACAATAGGCTTCACCTTGAAGTCTACCCCCCTTAAGGAAATGCTAGTTGAGGGGCTCCAATAAGAAGTGGGCATACTACCTCCCGGGGAATTCACTAGTATAGGATTTTTCATGGCACACAAAGGTATGCTATGCATTCTAACAAAAGCTTGGGAGATAAAAGAATGTGAAGCACCAGAATCAAAAAGTACGGTAGCAGAAATAGAGTTGACGCTGAACGTACCCAGCATGACCTCAGGCGTCTCCTGAGCTGCATCAGATGACACATAGTTCACCTTCACTGTGAGAGGTGGTCGGGCGTTGAACTTCTGATTGTTGGCCTGGTTCTAAGGTGCTTGTTGGTTCTGCTTCTTAGGACACTGTTGAGCATAGTGACCTACTTCTCCACATCGGTAACAGGCATTGGGATTGTTGGGTGCACCACTCTTCACAGGAGCATTGTTAGGCACTCCCTGGTGTGTTGCAGGATTGCTGGTCTGTTGCGGGGGACGCTGATTTCCAAACTATTGCTGATACTGAGGGCGTTGCTGGAACTGGTTCCGCTGGGGATACTGACCACGGTTTCCCTGGTGAGTTGGTCCTTGATTCCTCTGCTGGAAACCTTGCTGGGGATAAGCACGTGGGTGAGTGTTGCTTCCAGAAGCTTGCCCTTGGAGCCTTCTCTTCTTAGCTTCCATCTCCTTGCGCTTATCATCAATCACGATTGTGCGATTCACCAAAGACTGGAAGTTAGGATAAGTATTAGACATCAGCTGGAGCTGCAGTCCATCATAGAGTCCCTTGAGTAAACGGCGTAGCTTATCCTTGTCATCCGCTACATCATTAGGAGCGTAGCGTGATAGTTGTGCGAACTTGTCCCGATACTCCACCACAGTCATTGATCCTTGCTTGAGAGATCTGAATTCTTCCTGCTTCAGTTCCACTAGTCCATCAGGAATATGGTATGACCAGAAACTGTCCTTAAATTCCTGCCAAGTGATAGCAGGAGCATTGTTGGGACGTCCAAACTGGAATGATTCCCACCAATCCTGAGCAGCTCCTTGGAGTTGCCCGGAAGCGTACAACACCTTCTCAAGGTCGTTGCATTGTGCTATATTCAGTTGTTTCTCCACAGCATGCAACCAATCATCGGCCTCCATAGGGTCTGAGGCATGGGTGAACACCGGTGGACGACCTTTCATAAACTCTCCACGCTTATCTCTAACCTGGACAGGCGGTGGCCCTCTTGCAGGTTCATTGTCTAAGCGCTGCATCATAGCTTGCATCAGCTGCGCTTGCATTCCCAATATCTGTTCCATGGTCACCGGTGGCGGTGGTGGATTTATAAGAGCATCACGCCCACGACCACGGCCTCTGCCTCTTTCTCCTCTTGCGGCCATCTGTTTTCCAATAAATGTGCAAAATTTAGAGATTTTTCCAGTTATAGAGAGCTTACAAAAGATAAGAAACAATGCTGAGAATTTTCTGGACAAGATTCATACTCAGCAGTTCAGTAAAACTGTTATAACTCGAGTTTCAGAGATCCAACAGAGGTGCACCAAGATTCGTTAGAAAGCTTAGGACAGCAGCTACAACTTTCATTTAGACCACTTTTACAGATTCGGACTCGCACATAGTCAAAAGTAGAGCTAAACCGAAACTGTTCTGAGTTCCAAACAGCGCAGGAACATCAACTTGTGACAGCTAGATCTCCCAAACCTGAACAGCTATTGACGTGATTCTAAAGACACTTGAAAGATACAGAGGTCTAGTTATCTCCACAAAAATTTCAGGATTTTTATCATCCCAGGTTTCGAGATACCAAATAAAGAACACAGGCTGCTCCAGAAATCAGCACAGCAGAGATAAGATAAAGCGAAACATCTGCATTAAGATTTCATTCCTAACTAAAGTTCCAATCTAAGAAAGTTGTGGACATGCCCACAAACTTCCAGCAATCAAGAAAAATACCAAATCAACCAAGTTCACAAATTAAACATCTAATCAACCAAGTTCACAAGACCAACAAGACTAAATAAGAACACGAACTAACGACGTGGTAATCTAGATCAAGGCACCTAACACCTATGGAGCGGTGTCAATCATGGTGAAGGACCGACGCTTCTTCTTGTAGATGGAAGGCTGTCCAAGTTGTGCTCGAAGTTCATCCACTTGTTTCTGAAGACGTCTCTGCGCCCTCTGATTTGCACGCAGTTCTCCTTTGACTTCATCATCCACTCCCTGCATAGCGTGGACATGCTGCACCGTTGCCTCCAGAGTTGGGTCATTCTCTGGTGGAGCCAAAACCTGCCAAACACCCTCATGATCATTTCGAGGAAGGAACCTGAAGTGATCCTCCCTCATGGCCTCAAAGCGACGACCATGGTAGTGGATGTAGGCATTCTGTGCTGCATCCTCCATGCCATCCAAAGCATGGGCTCTCCTGGCAGGGGCACAGTGGATAGTCTCCACCTCATGTCCATTCTTGATATCGTTCCAAGCGGTGACCACCAGCTCTACCTTCCAGAAGGTAGCCTCCAATGGGTGCTGGTACTCGGCGCAGTGGTAGCTGATGGAGGCGTGCAAGTCGGGGAAGTAGTCGTCCAGCATGTGGGTGAGGAGAGTGTGGTAGTAGGCTGTCTCTGGAGCTGGCTTGAAGTAGTACTTGCACTTCCAGCCAATCTCCTCATCCTCCACGGGGGCAGCTGGGGATGGTGTAGGTGTAGGGGAAGTAGCCATCGACTCCTCAGGTGTAGCTACAACAGGATAGACGGGCACGGTGACTGGCGTAGGAGTAGGTGTAGGCGTCGGTGTAGCCATCTCCTCGTCGTCGGAGATGATCACAATCTCCGTCTCCGCCGGTGGGGCACGCGGGGTAAACATGGCACGATAGCCGGCGGTGCTGAGTCGAGCAGTCTTCGGATTATGAGACATCTATAGATTTAAAGTGAGATAGAATTAGAATCAACAATTTTAAATAATAGATTAAGGTATGAAAAGCATAAATGTTTTAATAAAACAACAAGAATAAGTCAGTAAGCAAGAAACCAGAGGAGCAAAGATGCTAAAACGACCTTTTTCTAACTAGGCTTGCGTCCTACAGTCAACACGGCTCTGATACCAATTTGTCACACCCAATTTTAAGGATAAAATTGAATGCACAAAACTCATGTGTGCCCAGGAATCAATCACACACACAAGCTGACAAATTACATAAAGTATCATCACGGTGTCTCATACATCAGAGTTATAATAAAACTTAGTCTTATACATCACAGCGGAATAATAAAAAGATAATAAAACTCTCGTGGCCGTCATCACAGGGAAGGTCAACTGGTTGACCACAAGCCTAATAATCCTCTGGGAAATCCTCATACCCGTTGTCATCTGTTACCCATCCGGGATTTTTATCCAAATAAAGAAAATAAACAAGTGTAAGTACATTCCGTACTTAGCAAGCTAACATGGGGTTATGAAGCTCAAAAAGGATTGACTCTGGTTTACTGCAGTTAGCA